>NC_037674.1:18032661-18171687 GCF_003255815.1 Theropithecus gelada
TTTTTTTTTTTTTTTTTTTTTTTTTTTGAGACGGAGTCTCGCGCTGTCGCCCAGGCTGGAGTGCAGTGGCCGGATCTCAGCTCACTGCAAGCTCCGCCTCCCGGGTTCACGCCATTCTCCGGCCTCAGCCTCCCGAGTAGCTGGGACTACAGGCGCTGCCACCTCGCCCGGCTATTTTTTGTATTTCTTAGTAGAGACGGGGTTTCACCGTGTTAGCCAGGATGGTCTCGATCTCCTGACCTCGTGATCCGCCCATCTCGGCCTCCCAAAGTGCTGGGATTACAGGCTTGAGCCACCGCGCCCGGCCTATATATTATATCTTTCATTCGTAGTTTCCTATTTTATACAGTGGATTACAACCTGTTACTATCATTGCTTATTGTGTTAAAAGAAAAATTTTAGACAAATTTGACAGAGCTTAATTGAGCAAAGAAGAATTTACAAATAAGGCAGCCCCTAGAACTACAATAAGTTCAGATAGACCCTGAGGCTGCCATATGATTGGATAACATTTATGGACAGAAAAAGGAAAGTGACATACAGAAAACAGGGGTGAGGTACAGAAACAGCTAGATTGGTTACAGCTCATTTGCTTTATCTGAACACAGTTTGAACAGTTGGCTGTACGTGATTGGTTGAAACTTGGCTACTTGTTACAAAAGTAGGTTACAGTATGTTTATACATTTAGTTAGGTTATAATCACTATGTATGGAAAAACCTTTGGTCCACACTTAAAATCTGTAAGGAGACAGCTTTAGGCTAAACTTAACAATTGTGATGCTCAGATTGTTGCTGTTAGTGGAAAATGGTATTTAGAAACCAAGTTCTGGGTGCTAGATGTGATCATTTCTGTTCGGTTATTACTGTTTTCGGGTCCTTTCAGTAATGTTAGACAAAGCTAGGGAATGTATATTTGCATATACATTTTCATATATACACACATATATATATCTAGTTCTTTATCAATCTATGTTGAAGCCTATGAGTTCTCACTGATTCTGATCTAATACCATACAATTCGTTCTTTTTTGTTTGTTTCCTTGACTCTATGTTAAAGCAAAAGAATTCATTCTTGCTTTCTTCCTCTCCTAATTTATAACTCCTTTATCTGATGATGAGGCTGGCTGTGGTGGTGTGCAACTGTAGTCCTAGCTACTTGGAGGCCAAGGCAGGAGGACCCTTGAGCCCAGGAGTTCATAGCTGTAGTGGGCTATGATTGTACCACTGCAGTCCAGCCTGAGACACAGAGTGAGACCCTGTCTCTTAAAAGCAAAAAACAAAGAATAATGAAAAATGAAAGCCAAGTTTCTCATTATCACCTGTAGCTTTCTCTCTCTTTTTTTTTTTTTTCCAGAGACAGGGTCTCACTTTGTTGCTTACCCTGGAGTGCAGCTGCGTGATCATAGCTCATTGCAAGCTTGAGCTCCTGGGCTCAAGTGATCCTCCCACCTCAGACTCTTGAGTAGCTGGGACTTCAGGCATGAGCCACTGCCCAGTGGATGTCTCTCTGTTTTGGATCCATATTTCCGTATTCAAATAAAAGTAACTTGAATGAAGGGTTGGGGCAAAGAGATTTGTTTGAGTGTTTCTGTGGTTACTTGCCTAGGTATCTGTTGTTCCTGAGGCGGGAGATCTTTAGTTCTAACCATGAACTTTCCAAGGTTGACAGCCAGGTATTAAGAGCTGACAAATGGAAGTACAAAGATTTTTCAGAGGGAGTAATGTGACATGGTTGTTAGTACTGTTTTATCCAGAGCTCTGATGTTCTAAGGATTGAAATGATAAGGATGCATTTTATATTTTACGGTGATACAGTCGTGGGGTCAACCTCACTTAAGAGAGAAGGCCTTTATCTGGGGACATTATGTGGGGCTTCAAGGTAGGGACCGCTCTCAAAGTGAGCTTTGAAATAAGTAAGTATAGCTTAAGATGCAGATCAGGGCTGGGCATGGTAGCTCACGCCTGTAATCCCAGCACTTTGGGAGGCCAAGGCAGGTGGATCACCTGGGGTCGGGAGTTCGAGACCAGCAAGACCAACATGAAGAAACCCCGTCTCTACTAAAAATACAAAAATTAGCTGGGCATGGTGGCACATGTCTGTAATCCCAGCTACCTGGGAGGCTGAGACAGGAGAATCACTTGAACCCGGGAGGCAGAGGTTGCGGTGAACCGAGATCGTGCCATTGCACTCCAGCCTGGGCAACAAGAGTGAAACTGTCTTAAAAAAATAAAAAAAATAAAAGATGCAGATCAAATGCCAACTCTGCTATGAATATTTCCCTCACTACCTCAGGTCACAGTCATTTTCCTTTCTCCAAATGTAATATTTATGTCTACTCTTTATTCATATTTTACTGTGTACTGGTATTGAACTGTTTACTGACTCTATGGTCTGTCTCTCCAACTATATGATAAGTTTGTTGTGGACTGAAGACAGTGTTTAAAACGTTTTTCAAACCTCTCTCAGTGTCCTATGTGGTGCTGGGTTCCCGTTAGGAACTCAGTAAATACTTTCTTCCAAGGTTAAAAGAATTGTAGTTCTGGGACTTGAATGTTTCAAGACTCATTCCTTTCAAAATAATGACTCTTCTTTCTTTCTATTGGGTATGGCATAGATTTCATTTGGCTTTGTTCGTGTTTACCTGCATTTCAAAATTTCTGTTGTAGTCTCTCCCTCCTCTTGTTCTTTGGGAACTGTTTAAATACCAATTTCCGTGGTATGCCTTGCATGGATAAATATAGAATGTGGATGAACATGGGAAATAAATCTATCTGTAATTCACAGCATAAAATGGAGAAGGCAAATAGGAAATCTAGATTCATTTGTCAAAGTTACATATAGGCTGTTGCCTAGGAAAATCTGCAGTGTTTCAGGGATAGTATCTGGTCCACACTTGGGCCAGGGCCCAAATTATGTTAGTTAAACTCCTAGCTAGGCTTACAATGGGAATAGATGCATCTATAAACATTGATATTGGGTAGAGACCCAAAGATGAATGGCTTGTAGTGGGATTGAAGGAACAGCCCAGAATTTACCTGACATTTATGAAGAGTGGACAGTATTTCCTGAAACTGTAGGGTTATGTTTGCAAAGCTGGCACAGATGACACTTTCCCTTCTTAGATTGTTCACACTTTGGGTAGGCTACTGCCAAGTGGACAGTGGCTTATGTAAGGCTTGGATGCCTTGTGAGTGGAGCTATAGCATGCTTTCCCACTGTGGAAATTAAATAGGAAATTTTAATTATTAAAATGAAAAATATTAAGTTGCCTAAGCATAAACAGAAAAACACTATGTCTGTAATATAACAAAACAAGGTTCAGCTTAGTATCCTCATTATATTCAAGTATTCTTAATTACTGTATTTACAACAGAATTTAAGATCTTGAAGGAACGTTAGATATATCATCTAGAACTAGAACAAAAGTCTGAAAGAGTTATTTCAACACCAAATGTTAAGAATGTATTATCTCCAAACAGGGACAATTTGACTTCTTCTTTTCCTAACTGAATACCCTTTATTTCTTTCTCCTGCCTGATTGCCCTGGCCAGAACTTCCAACACTATATTGAATAGGAGTGGTGAGAGAGGGCATCCGTGTCTTGTGCCAGTTTTCAAAGGGAATGCTTCCAGTTTTTGCCCATTCAGTATGATATTGGCTGTGGGTTTGTCATAAATAGCTCTTATTATTTTGAGATATGTTCCATCAATACCTAGTTTATTGAGAGTTTTTAGTATGAAGGGCTGTTGAATTTTGTCAAAGGCCTTTTCTGCATCTGTTGAGATAATCGTGGTTTTTGTCTATGGTTCTATTTATATGCTGGATTACGTTTATTGATTTGCATATGTTGAACCAGCCTTGCGTCCCAGGGATATTTAGAAAGCCCCATTGTCTCAGCCCCAAATCTCCTTAAGCTGATAAGCAACTCCAGCAAAGTCTCAGGATACAAAATCAATGTGCAAAAATCACAAGCATTCCTACACACCAGTAACGGACAAACAGAGAGCCAAATCATGAGTGAACCCCCATTCACAATAGCTTCAAAGAGAATAAAATACCTAGGAATCCAACTTACAAGGGATGTAAAGGACCTCTTCAAGGAGAACTACAAACCACTGCTGAATGAAGTAAAAGAGGACACAAACAAATGGAAGAACATTCCATGCTCATGGATAGGAAGAATCAATATTGTGAAAATGGCCATACTGCCCAAGGTAATTTATAGATTCAATGCCATCCCCATTAAGCTACCAATGACTTTCTTCACAGAATTGGAAAAAACTGCTTTAAAGTTCATATGGAACCAGAAAAGACCCCGCATTGCCAAGACAATCCTGAGCCAAAAGAACAAAGCTGGAGGCATCACGCTACCTGACTTCAAACTATACTACAAGGCTACAGTAACGAAAACAGCATGGTACTGGTACCAAAACAGAGATATAGACCAATGGAACAGAACAGAGCCCTCAGAAATAGTACCACACATCTACAGCCATCTGATCTTTGACAACCTGACAAAAACAGGACATGGGGAAAGGATTCCCTATTTAATTAATGGTGCTGGGGAAATTGGCTAGCCATAAGTAGAAAGCTGAAACTGGATCCTTTCCTTACTCCTTATACGAAAATTAATTCAAAATGGATTAGAGACTTAAATGTTAGACCTAAAACCATAAAAACCCTAGAAGAAAACCTAGGTAATACCATTCAGGACATAGGCATAGGCGAGGACTTCATGTCTAAAACACCAAAAGCAATGGCCACAAAAGCCAAAATTGACAAATGGGGTCTAATTAAACTAAAGAGCTTCTGCACAGCAAAAGAAACTACCATCAGAGTGAACAGGCAACCTACAGAATGGGAGAAAATTTTTGCAATCTACTCATTTGACGAAGGGCTAATATCCAGAACCTACAAAGAACTCAAACAAATTTACAAGGAAAAAACAACCCCATCAAAAAGTGGGCAAAGGATATGAACAGACACTTCTTAAAAGAAGGCATTCATGCAGCCAACAGACACATGAAAAAAATGCTCATCATCACTTGCCATCAGAGAAATGAAAATCAAAACCACAATGAGGTACCATCTCACACCAGTTAGAATGGCAATCATTAAAAAGTCAGGAAACAACAGGTGCTGGAGAGGATGTGGAGAAATAGGAACACTTTTATACTGTTGGTGGGATTGTAAACTAGTTCAACCATTGTGGAAAACAGTATGGCGATTCCTCAAGGATCTAGAACTAGAAATACCATTTGACCCAGACATCCCATTACTGGGGATATACCCAAAGGATTATAAATCATGCTGCTATAAAGACACATGCACATGTATATTTTTTTGCGGCACTATTCACAATAGCAAAGACTTGGAATCAACCCAAATGTCCATCAATGACAGACTGGATTAAGAAAATGTGGCACATATACACCATGGAATACTATGCAGCCATCAAAAAGGATGAATTTGTGTCCTTTGTAGGGACATGTATGCAGCCTGAAACCATCATTCTCAGCAAACTATTGCAAGAACAGAAAACCAAAAACTGCATGTTCTCACTCATAGGTGGGAATTGAACAATGAGATCACTTGGACACAGGAAGGGGAACATCACACACCAGGGCCTATTGTGGGGAGGGGGGAGGGATAGCATTAGGCGATATACCTAATGTAAATGACGAGTTAATGGGTGCAGCACACCAACATGGCAGATGTATACATATGTAACAAACCTGCACGTTGTGCACATGTACCCTAGAACTTAAAGTATATTTAAAAAAAAAAAAAGTGTATTATCTCTGAATAGTGGGATCATTTTTGTTTATCACCATTTTCTGTTGTCTCTTTTTTTTTTTTTTTTTTTTTTTTTAGAGTCTCCCTCTGTTATCCAGGCTGCAGTGCAGTGACACAATCTCGGCTCACTGCAACCTCCACCTCCCAGGTTCAAGCAATTCTTCTGCCCCAACCTCCCAAGTAGCTGGGACTATAGGCATGTGCCACCACACCCAGCTAATTTTTTGTATTTTTCATAGAGACAGGGTTTCGCCATGTTGGCCAGACTGGTCTTGAACTCCTGACCTCAGGTGATTCACTTGCCCTGGCCTCCCTAAGTTCTGGGTTTACAGGCATGAGCTACCATGCCCAGCCTGTCTTTTTTTTTTCTTTTTTACTTTGAACATTACTATTTATATAATAAAACATAAGAATAATTCTCATAGTGAATACAAAAATACCCTTGTCAGTAAAGATGTTATCTGTTACTGCATTTAGTAGCAATTTTTCTAAAACAGAATAAAGTTTTCTAATATTCTTTTATTTTAACAATGGAGTTACAGACCCATAGAGATAAGTAATATTTAAAATGCATTTAAACAGAATACATCATAAACATTTAAAGTTATTTTCTTTTTTGTTTGAGACAGTCTCAATCTGTCACCCAGGCTGGAGTGTGGTGGCACAGTCTTGGCCCACTGCAACGTCTGCGTTACAGGTGTGCACCACCACAACCAGCAAATTTTTGTATTTTTAGTAGAGATGGGGTTTCACCATGTTGGCCAGGCTAGTCTCGTATTTCTGACCTCAAGTGGTCCGCCCACCTCAGCCTCCCAAAGTGCTGAGATTACAGGCATGAGCCACCACCACCAGCCTTAAAGCTATTTTCTGTTTTTGGAGACAGAGTCTCACTCTGTCTCCTAGGCTAGAGTGCAGTGGCGCGATCTTGGCTCACTGCAACTTCCACCTCCTGGGCTCAAGCAGTTCTTTTGTCTCAGCCTCCCAAGTAGCTGGGATTACAGACGCATGCCACCACTCCCGGCTAATTTTTGTATTTTAGTAGAGATGGGGTTTCACCATGTTGGCCAGGCTGGTCTTGAACTCCTGACCTCAGGTGAGCCGCCTGCCTTGGCCTCCCAAAGTGCTGGGTTTACAGGTGTGAGCCACCATGCCCGGCTGCTATTTTCTTCTTCCTTTTTTTTTCTGGAGATTAACAAAAACTAATGTATTTCTTTTCTGTGTGAAAATTTTAGTTTTTCATAGCAATTTCAGTTTGTAATAGACATGCATGAAACTTTTTTGTGGGAAGGTACTAAGGGCTGAGGACTACATGTATTTTGTTGGATAAGTAACCTCCCTCTCAGTGGAATGATTTTCATGTTTATTAAAAGAAAAAGAATGACACCAAGCTCTAACAAAACCTTCAAGATACGAGGAAAGAGTTTTAGTTATTATTATTTTATTTATTTATTTATTTTTTGAGACCGAGTCTAGTTCTGTTGCCCAGGCTGGGGCACAATGGTGCGATATCGGCTCACTGCAGCCTCTGCCTCCCAAGTTCGAGCTATTCTGCCTCAGCTTCCCAAATAACTGGCATTACAGGCACCTGCCACCATGCCTGGCTAATTGTTGTGTTTTTTAGTAGAGACAGGGTTTCACCATGTTGGCCAGGCTGGTCTCTGAATTCCTGACCTCAAGTGATTTTTCCCGCATCAGCCTCCCAAAGTGCTGGGATTACAGGCATGAGCCACCACACCTGGCAAGAGTTTTAATTATTTCTTTTCTTCTTCTTCTTTTTTTTTTTTTTGGTGGCCGGGGAAAGAGTTTTACTCTTGTTGCCCAGGTTGGAGTGTAGTGGCGGGATTTCGGCTCACTGCAGCCACCACCTCCCGGGTTCAAATGATTCTCTTATCTCAGCCTCCTGAGTGCTAGGATTACAGGCATGTGCCACCATGCTCAGCTAATGTTGTATTTTTTAAAGTAGAGATGGGGTTTCACCATGTTGGTCAGGCTGGTCTGGAACTCCTGACTCCAGGTGATCTGTGCCGCCTCGGCCTCCCAAAGTGCTGAGATTACAGATGTGAGCCACCGCGCCTGGCCATCTTTTCTTTAGTTTAATGGTTTATGAGAGGGTTTTTGATATCAATTTTTTTTCAAGACAGTGTCTCGCTGTCTTGCCCCTGGTAGATGGAGTGCAGTGGTGTGATGTCGGCTCACTGCAACCTCTACCTCTGTGGCTCAAGCAATCCTTCCACTTAAGCCTCCCAAGTAGCTGAGGCCTCTCAGTCTCCCAAAGTGCTGGTATTACAAGTGTGCACCACTGTGCTTGGCCAGTTGTTTTCTGGGAGGCCGAGGTGGGCAGATCACTTTGAGTTCAGGAGTTTGAGACCAGCCTGGGCAACATGGCGAAACCCCATCTCTATAAAAAATACAAAAATTAGCTGGGCATGGGGGTACATGCCTGTAGTCCCAGCTACTTGGGAGGCTAAGGTGGGAGGATTGCTTGAGCCTGGGAAGTTGAGGCTGCAGTAAGCTGTGATTGTGCCACTGCACTCTAGCCTGGGCAACAGAGTGAAACCTTGTCTCAGAAAAAGAAAAAAAAAATTATGGGTATATAGTAGGTATATATATATTTATGAGGTACATGAGATATTTTGATACAGGCATATAATACATAGTAATCACATCAGGGTAGATGAGATATCCATCACCTCAGGCCTCCCAAAGTGCTGAGATTACAGGTATGAGCCATCATGCCCGGCCTGAATGATCTTTTTAACATGTTGTTGAATTTGGTTTGCTGGTATTTTGTTGAAGATTTTTGCATCAATGTTCATCAGGGATATTGGCCTGTGGTTTTCTTTTTTTGATGTATCTTTGTGTGGTTTTGGTATCAGGGTAATACTGGCCTTAAAAGATGAGTTTGTAAGTATTCCCTTTTTCATTTTTTTGGAGTAGTTTTAGTAGGCTTGGTATTAGTTCTTTAAATGTTTGGTAAAATTTAGCAGTGAAGCCATCGGGTTCTGGGCTTTTCTTTGCTGGGAGATTTTTATTACAGCTTCATTACTTGCTATTGTTCTATTCAGGTTTTGGATTTCTTCATGGTTCAATTTTGGTAGATTGTGTCTAGGAATTTATCCATTTTTTTCTAGGTTTTCCAGTTTATTGGTGTATAGTCATAATAGTCTCTAATGGGCCTTTGGATTTCTGCAATGTCAGTTGTAATGCTTCCTTTTTCATCTCTGATTTTATTTATGTGGGTCTTTTTTTCTTAGTCTGTCTAAAGGCTTATCAATTTTATCTTTTCAAAATACCAGCTTTTCAATTTATTGATCTTTTGTATTGCTTTTTTCATTTCAATTTCATTTATTTCTCTCTAATTTTTTTTCTTCTGCTAATTTTGTGTTTGATTCGCTCTTGCTTTTCTAGTTCTTTTTCTTATTAA
Source organism: Theropithecus gelada (assembly GCF_003255815.1). NCBI lineage: Eukaryota > Metazoa > Chordata > Mammalia > Primates > Cercopithecidae > Theropithecus > Theropithecus gelada. The sequence goes on from NC_037674.1 coordinate 18,041,884, forward strand.
AAAAATAGAAATGAATTCTTGCTATATTGCAAGAGTTTATAGAGGTTGAGTCCAGGCTAGTCTTGAACTCCTGGGCTCAAGTGATCTTCTTGCCTTTGCCTTCCAAAGTGCTGGGATTACAGACATGGACCACCATGCCTGGCCACTTTTCTAGTTTTTAAGATGCATTGTTAGGTTATTTGAAGTTTTTCTACTTTTTTGATATAGATGCTTATTGCTGTAAACTTTTGTCTTTGTAGTACTTTCGCTGTATCCCATTTGTTTTGGTATGTTGTGTTTCCATATCTATTTGTTTCAAGAAATTTAGGCCAGGCATGGTGGCTTAAGACTGTAATCCGAGTACGTTGTGATGCCAAAGTGGGCAGACTACCTGAGCTCAGGAGTTAAAGACCAGCCTGTGAAACATGGTGAAACCTTGTCTCTACTAAAATACCAAAAGTTAGCCAGGCATGGTGGTGCGCACCGGTAGTCTCAGCTACTTGGGATACCGGGGCATGAGAATTGCTTGAACCCGGGAGGCGGAGGTTGCAGTGAGCTGAGATCACACCATTGTACTCTAGCCTGGGTGGCAGAGTGAGATTCTGTCTCCAAAAAAAAAAGAAATTTGAAAATTTTCTTCTTATTTTGTTCAGTGACCTACTGGTCATTCAGGAGCACATTGTTTAATTTCCATGTGTGTGTATAGTTTCCAAAATTCCTCTTGTTATTATTTCTAATTTTATTCCATTGTGGTCATAGAAGATACTTGATATGATTTCAGCTTTTTTGAATTGTTTTATTATTTATTTTTTTCCTTAACCCACCTTTCAGGAAGATTTTTTTAAAAAATTCTTTAAAACATGTGTTGTGGCTTGACATATGGTCTATTCTTGAGAGTGATCCATGTGCTGAGGAGAAGAATGTGTATTCTGCAGCCATTGGATGAAATGTTCTGTAAATATCTATTAGGTCCATTTGGTTTACAGTGCAGATTAAGTCCAACATTTCTTTGTTGATTTTCTGTCTGAATGATCTATCCAATGCTGAAAGTGGGGTGTTGAAGTCTCCAGCTATTACTGTGTTGAGGCCTCTCTTTCTCTCTTTAGCTTTAATAATATTTGCTTTATATATCTGGGTGATCCAGTGTTGGGTGCATATATATTTATAATTGTTACATCCTTTTGCTAAATTGACCCCTTTCTGATTATATAATGACCTTTGTCTCTTTTAAGTTTTTGTCTTGAAATCTATTTTGTCTAATGTACATGTAGCTAATTCTGCTCTTGTTTGGTTTCCATTTGCACGGAGTATCTTTTTCTCTCCCTTTGTTTTCAGTGTATATGTGTATTCACTGGTGAAGTGTGTTTCCTGTAGGCAATAGATTGTTGGGTCTTGTTTTTTAAATCCATTTAGCTCTGTCTTTTGGTTGGAGAGTTTAGTGCCTTTACATTCAACGTTATTATTGATGAGTAAGGACTTCTGCCATTTTGTTACTTCTTTTCTGGTTGTTTTGTGGTCTTTTCTTCCCTCCTTCTTTTCTTCCTGTCTTCCTGTTTTGTGAAGGTGGTTTTCTTTGGTGGCATGTTTTAATTTCTTTTTATTTTTTGTGTGTCTTTTGTAGGTTTTTTGATTTGAGATTACCATGAGGCTTGCAAATAACCCATTTGTTTAAACTGATGACAACTTAACACTGATTATTAAAACAAATAAACAAACTAACAAGGAGAAAAATAATAAAAATGCCCTTAATCCTAGCTACTCAAGAGGCTGAGGCGAGATGATCCCTTGAGCCCAGGTGTTCGAAGCTGCAGTAAGCTATGATTGTGCCACTGCACTTCAGCCTGGCTGACAGGATAAGACCATGTCTCTTAAGAAAAAATAAATAAATAAATAAAGAGCCAGGCACAGTGGCTCACACCTGTAATCCCAGCACTTTGGGAGGCTGAAGCACGTGGATCACTTGAGCCCAGGAGTTCAAGACCAGCCTGGGCAACATGGGGAGACCTGTCTCTACAAAAATACAAAAAAATTAGCTGGGTGTGGTGGTGCACACCTGCAGTTCCAGCTGCTCGGGAGACCAAGGTAGGGAGATCGTTTGAGCCCAAGAGGTTGAGGCTGTGGTAAGTCAAGATTGTGCCACTGCACTCCAGCCTGGGGGACAGAGCAAGACCCTGTCTCAAAAAAAAAAAAAAGAGGAGTGTAGTCTTGAGTTAGCAGCTCCTATCTTTGTCCCTAATTAAGTGTATTACTTTAATCTTCATGACAAACCTGTATTACAGATACAAAAATAAACATTTTATACCTAAAGAAACGGAAGTTTACAGAGTTTAAGTAACTTGCCCAAGATCACACAGCTTTGAAGTGTAAGAACACACTACACCTTAGAATCATATCAGTGGAGTCACAGAATTGAGGGGAAAGTTGAAAAATGGGCAGGAAGACATGGGATACTAAGCAGCAGGGACCCTAGGTGGAACCACATCACAGAATTGTCTGATTTGAGCACCACACTTGGCACTTCTACCACTGCATGCCCAGCAGGCAGTGCTATTGGATCCTTGATGCCAGTATGGACAATTTATTAACTATTCTTTATTTTTATGTCTTTCTTTCAAAATTCAAATGATAGTCTACTTGTCAAGTGACATGTAGTTGTCTGGCCCCATTTCTTTCTTTCTTTCTTTTTTTTTTTGAGATGGAGTCTCACTCTCTCTCCCAGGCTGGAGTGCAATGGCACGATCTCAGCTCGTTGCACTTCCACTTCCTGGGTTCAAGTGATTCTCCTACCTCCACTTCCCAAGTAGCTGGGATTATAGGTGCCTGCCACCATGCCCGGGTAATTTTTTGTATTTTTAGTAGAGACAGGGTTTCGCCATGTTGGCCAGGCTAGTCTCGAACTCCTGACCTCAGGTGATCCACCCACCTCATCCTCCCAAAGTGCTGGGATTACAGGCGTGAGCCACTGCATCCAGCCCTATCTGGCTTCATTTCATGTGCTAGCGTTGTCCTAGGTGGAGAGGAATATCTGGCCTGTTTGGCTTCTATAGTAGAACATTGAGTTGTGCTTCCCACCGAGACTGACACAACCAAAGGTTCAAAGGAAGAGTATTTTGATGCTGGGCAACAATACAAAGGGTAAATGTCCACCGTAACAGCCATGGGTATGCAGATGCCCACATACCACTCTGCTGAAGACTGGCTGAACTAGGAAGCTGTGCCTTCCCCATAAAGCTGGCTATTTTTTCCTGAGACCAGAGTCTGCCAAAGAGAGCTCAGTAGGACTTCCAAGCAGTATTCCAAGTATAGGAGTTTTCACATGAGGACCTCTGCCTGTTTCTGATTCACTGAAGCAGGGGTAAATGACCAGCAGAACCAGCCAGCTCTTAGGGTCAATCTGAGGAGGGAGTGTATAGAAAATAAATGCACATGGAAAACACCTCCCTAACTTCTGGTCTTACTGATCTTCAGTGTGGTATCCTAAGACCCTGAATTTCTTTGTTATTGGGCAGTATTTCACTGCAGCTTTACCTGATTAACCATATTAAACATTTTCTTATGAGAGATATAGAATTATTTTGCTTGCATATCTTTGCTCTTCTACACTCTCTTTGCCTTAAGTTTAGAGACCATATTACTTTTGTGTTTTTTTTTTTTTTTTTTTTTTTTTTGAGACGGAGTGTCCCCCTTTTTTGCTCGGGGCTGGAGTGCAGTGGCGCGATCTTGGCTCACTGCAAGCTTCGCCTCCCGGGTTCATGCCATTCTCCTGCCTCAGCCTCCCGAGTAGCTGGGACTACAGGCGCCCGCCACCTCGCCCGGCTAGTTTTTTTGTATTTTTTAGTAGAGATGGGGTTTCACTGGGTTAGCCAGGATGGTCTCGATCTCCTGACCTCGTGATCCGCCCGTCTCGGCCTCCCAAAGTGCTGGGATTACAGGCTTGAGCCACCGCGCCCGGCCGAGACCATATTACTTTTGTATCTTCAGAGTCTAGTATTGTGTCTAGATACAGTAGGCACTTAAAGAATTTGACGGGCTGAATGAATGAATTTTCCTTAGCTATCTTTTTATGAAGCTAAATTGATTCCTATGAAATGGTAGTGAATTAATAGTCATGGATGTTTGAAATATTTTATATATTTTTTTAGATTAGAAAATAATTCTAAATCTGCTATGAGAAGAAGGATCACAGTGATATTTCCTCTGCTTTTGTTGTTACAGGTTTTCCAGGATTTAGGGATGGAAGTACTGTCTGGAGTTGCCAAAGGCTATAACATATGCCTTTTTGCTTATGGACAGACAGGCTCTGGGAAGACATATACCATGCTGGGGACCCCAGTGAGTATCACAATGAGATATAGTCCTAATGCCATAGCAAGCCTGAACCTTGCATTGTCCTTACTACTGTGAGACAGAATATGATTTCTGTAGTCAGTCAACTTTAAAGAAGATTGAATGAGCCGTCTTCTGTTTTAAGAATGAGTTCTTCGGCTGGGCGCGTTGGCTCATGCCTGTAATCCCAGCACTTTGGGAGGCCAAGGCGGGCGAATCACCTGAGGTTGGGAGTTCGAGACCAGCCTGACCAAGATGGAGAAACCCCGTCTCTATTAAAAATACAAAAAAATTAGCTTGGCGTGGTGGCGCATGCCTGTAATCCCAGCTACTCGGGAGGCTGAGGCAGGAGAATCACAAATCATTTGAACCCAGGAGGCAGAGTTTGTGGTGAGCTGAGATCGTGCCGTTGCACTCCAGCCTGGGCAACAAGAGCAAAACTCCGTCTCAAAAAAAAAAAAAAAAAAGAGTTTTTCAGCATTTAATTGGAAGGTAAACTTTGAATAATTAACCCCTTTTTATTAAACCCTGAAGAGCCTTAGAATTTTACAGCTCCCTTCAACAAAGCGGTTCTCGTCAGTCCTACTGAATTTCTTGTTATCTCCAGGTTCGTTATTTGAAGCTGTTTTGCACCTTTGTTGTGGACAAGACCTGGACTAAATCTTAAGTGCAGGCTAGAGCTGTGCAGAGATTTGATTATTGTGGCCAAGCTCCAAGCCTACATGTATTAGATCTGTGTATTAGAAGAAAGCAGGAGAACTAGTTCCTGAGCCGGGGGCTTTCAAAAGTATATAGGATTTAATGAGAGCCTTCCTTTATCACAGAAAATCAGGAGGGCAGAGTTCCTTAATACCTTTTTGTTTTGGGTTTAGAAGTATCCTGGTTGGGGTGCCAGGCGCAGTGGTTCACACCTATAATCTCAACACTTTGGGGTGGCTGAGGCAGAAAGATCTCTTAAGCCCAGGAATTTGAGAACAGTCTGGGCAACATAGGGAGACCCTATCTCTATAAAAAATACAAAAATTAGCCAGGTGTAGGGCCACATGCCTGTGGTCCCAGCTACTCAGGAGGCTGAGGTGGGAGGATGGCTTCAGCCTGGGAGGTTGAGGTTGCAGTGATCAGCCATGATCTTGCCACTGTACTCCAGCCTGGACAACAGAGTGAGAGACCCTGTCTCGGCTGGGTGCGGTGGCTCATTCCTGTAATCCCAGCACTTTGGGAGGCCGAGGCGGGTGGATCATGAGGTCAGGAGTTCAAGGCCAGCCTGGCCAATATGGTGAAACCAAGTTTCTACTAAAAATACAAAAATTAGCTAGATGTGGTGGCACGCACCTATAATCCCAGCTATCTGGGAGGCTGAGGCATGAGAATCACTTGAACCTGGGAGGCTGAGGTTGCAGTAAGCTGAGATTATACCATTGCACTCCAGCCTGGGCAATGGGGTGAGACTTCGTCTCAAAATAAATAAATAAATAAAAAGAGACCCTGTCTCTAAAAGTATATATATCCTGTTAGGTGGGTAACAAAATAAACACTACACAGGAACATTCTGTAGAACATGATTCCTCTTAGATGATTATCCCTGATGCCTGGGGCCTAGCTCATTGCTCACTTTGTCCTGTGTTTAGTGTGATTTCACAGTATTTGGCGTTAAAAGAATTGGGGCTGGGTACGTTGGCTCACACCTGTAATCCCAGTACTTTGGGAGGTTGAGGCAGGTGGATCAGCTGAGCTCAGGAGTTCGAGACCAGCCTGACCAACATGGTGAAACCCCGTCTCTACTAAAAATACAAAAATTAGCCAGGTGTGATGACAGGTGCCTGTACTCCCAGCTACTTGGGAAGCTGAGGCAGAAGAATTGCTTGAACTTGGGAGATGGAGGTTGAAGTGAGCCGAGATTGTGCCATTGCACTCCAGCTTGGGCAACAAGAGTGAAACTCTATTTCAAAAAAATAATAATTAAAAAAAAAGAAGAAATTGGCCGCTAAACCAAAAGTATAAAGCCCTTAACCAGGTACAAGTTAGCACTGGATACAAGATGAGAAAAGAAACTACCTCTTTCTAAACGTGTTTTTTTGTTGTTGTTGTTGTTGTTTTGTTTTTGAGATGGGGTCTCACTCTTACCCAGGTTGGAGTGCAGTGGTGCAATCTCAGCTCACTGCAGCCTCTGCATCCTGGGTTCAAGTGATCCTCCCACCTTAGTCTCCTGAGTAGCTGAGACCATAGGCACACGCCACCATGCCAGGCTAATTTTTTTTGTATTAGCCAGAGACAGGGTCTCCGCAGGTTGCCCAGGCTTGTCTCTAACTCCTGAGCTCAAGTGATCCACCCACCTCGGCCTCCCAAAGTGCTGGGATTACAGGGGTGAGCCACCACACCTGGTCTAAATGTGTATTTTGAATACTCATATACTCCAATTCCCAGGTGTAGGGAGTCTAGGAGGAACATTGGTAAAGTGTTTTTATCCAAGAATAATGTAACCTTCATTGCATAAAAGCAGGTATCTGGGTGTGCTGGCTTCTCTTCCTTCTTCTTCTTCTTCTTCTTTTTTTTTTTAAATCCGAGTCTCACTCTGTCGCGCAGGCTGGAGTGCAGTAGCGTCATCTCAGCTCACTGGTAGCTCCACCTCCTGGGTTCATGCCATTCTCCTGCCTCAGCCTCCCGAGTAGCTGGGACTACAGGTGCCCGCCACCGCGCCCGGCTAATTTTTTTTATATTTTTAGTAGAGACGGGGTTTCACGTGTTAGCCAGGATGGTCTCAATCTCCTGACCTCGTGATCCGCCTGCCTCGGCCTCTCAAAGTGCTGGGATTACAGACGTGAGCCACCACGCCCGGCCTCCCCTTTTCCTTCTTATGGTGATACATATGCCTCTCATCTGGTACATTTCTTCCATGAGTGTCTCTCAGAGCACTGGCACATAAAAGTCGTCTATATTCTCCAGTGAAACTGCCTGAAGTGAAGAGGCTAGCACAAGGAGTCCAGGCACCCATCCCCCATGCTGAGGATGGTTCCTGGGTATTCGGTGGGGGAGAGCATCATCTTGAGTAAACAATAATGCTTTCTTTTCTTCTGTTCTCCAGGCCTCTGTTGGGCTGACACCACGGATATGTGAGGTATACACTATCTTTTGGCTGGATCCTCTCAAAGTAGGTCTCTGTACAGTTCCTACAATGAAACCCCAACCCTCTGGTTTGTGCAGGGTCTCTTCATCAGGGAGAAAGACTGTGCCTCACTGCCTTCCTCCTGTAGGATAAAAGTAAGGTAAGAACCTACCAAGCTCTGGGATCTGCAGTAGTTCTCCTTCCCCTCCAAATTCTGCCATGTTCAGCTGTCTTCTCTTTGCTTCCAGAGTCACCACAGGGATGGAGAAAAGCCACAGAAGAAATACCTTGCAGTACAAGAGCTGAGAAACATACTTAGGCCCTTGGTTGTAGAAAACTTAATTTCCTACCCATAGACTTAACAAGCAGGTCTTTCCTTCTGTGGCCCAGCTGACCCTGGCTGTCAAGTAGCCCTTGAGATGCCTTCACAGAACAATAGAGCTCAAAGCTCAAGGGTCATGTTTGAAACTCACTCAAGAAACAACCTCTGTAGCTGGGTGTGGTGAATCTGGGAGGCGGAGGTTGCAGTGAGCCGAGATTGTTCCATTGCACTCCAGCCTGTGAGATAGAGTGAGACTCTATCTCAAAAATAAAAATACAATTTTAAAAAAAACACTTTTGTATATGTATGGAAAGAGACTCAAGGGGGAACCTTCGCTTGATCAGTGCCTTAGAATGTCAGAGGTGGAGCTGGAACAGGAACTAAGACCTCCTGATTTTTAGCTCAGTGTTGTTTCTACTTTTTTTCAAAATGTAATTATGTTGTTGCCTTCTTCTACTTCTCTCTAGTTTTCTAGAAATCTATAATGAACGGGTGCGGGATCTGTTGAAGCAATCTGGTCAAAAAAAGCCCTATACCCTGCGGGTCAGGGAGCATCCAGAGATGGGGCCCTATGTACAAGGTGAGCTACTGTGGTCCTGGAGATCCGAAACCAAACTGAAGCCTGGGAAGCTCTCCTAATATTCACTAATTCATTGAACATATGTGTAATGAGCATTTATTGTGTGCCAACTACTGTACTAGACACTGAATATGTATTGATAAATAGAGAAGACATGGTCCTGCCCTCAGGCAAGCTTACAATCTAGTGGGTGTGAGTCAGGAAACAAACAATTACAAGTAGTGATAAAGGCTAATAAATAAATAGATGTCAGTGGCAAAGAACATTGGAAAGTGTTGGTGACCCACCTTTATGGGGTGATCAAGAAGAGCTTCTCTGAGGAGGAAACATTTAAGCTGAGACCTGAAAGGAGTATAGTCATGTGAAGAATGATGTAACAAGGTGAGAAGTGTTTCGGGAAGAGGGAATGGAATGGACTAGAGCCCTGGGAGAAGGCTTGGTATTTTCAAGGGGCCAGTGTGGCTAAAGCATGGTGAATGAGAGAGGGAAAACTGTAGGGAATGCGGTGGGATCTTCAGGCGCCCGATATGGCAGAGCCTCTACTGGTTCCCTGGTAAACCAGTCCCCTTTCTCTTCCATTGGTGGTGGTAATCAGTAGGTAGGAGAGATAGGGCGAAGTCAGACATCAGACATGGAGTGGGATTTGATGTGTTTCCTAACCAAGTACTGATGTTTGGTGCTTGGTACCATCTGTCTTATATCATTAAGGTAGATCCTGCTATTAAGTAGCAATAGTTGGGTTCTTTTATGGGCGAAGTTTTTACCCTTCCAGGCCACTTATAAGAGTTAATATATGGCCCAGGTGCAATGGCTTATGCCTGTAATCCCAACACTTTGGGAGGCTGAGGTGGGTGAATTGCTGGAGGTCAGGAGTTCAAGACCAGCTTGGCCAACATGGTGAAACCTTGTCTCTACTAAAAATACAAAAGATTAGCTGGGTGTGGTGGTGCATACCTGTAATCCCAGCTACTCAGGAGGCTGAGGCAGGAGAGTCGCTTAAACCCAGGAGGCAGAGGTTGCAATGAGTCGAGATTGCGCAACTGCACTCCAGCCTGTGCGACAGAGCGAGACTCCATCTCAAAACAAAACAAAACAAAGTAATATATACATTTTATGTTCCTATAGCAGTATGCTAGTTTATTTTTTATTTATTTTTTTAGCCACAAGGTCTTATTCTGTAGCCCAAGCTGGAATGCAGTGATGCAGTCATAGCTCCCTGCAACCTGAACTCCTGGGCTCAAGTGATCCTTCCGCCCCAGTCTCCCAGGTAGCTAGGGCTACGGGCATGCACCTAGGCAGCTAATTTTTAAATTTGCTGTAGAGATGGGATCTCACTGTGTTGCCCAGGCTGGTCTTGAACTCCTGGCCTCAAATGATCCTCCCACCTCAGCTTCCTAAAGTGCTAGGATTATAGATGTGAGCCAGCGCGCCTGGCTGTAGTGTGCTAATTTAAATCCTGATAAGGAGCAGGACATGAACAATCAAGAGCCGCTGTTCTCTGGTCAGGGCATGGCAAATGGATGATACAATAGGTATGCCAGTGACTGATTCTGCTACCTGTGTCTTTTCCCAAATGTTCAATCATAAATGGCAGCTTAGAAACAACAACAAAAATACCATTTCCTTTGCTAGGAACCAGTTTAAGTTTGCTCTGTAAAACTCTGTGGGTATACATATCTGTGTAAAGCGGGTATACATATCTGTGTAAAGCAATACTTTCAAGGCAGACCATGAGTCAATGCAGCAGTATCAAACTTCTTATCTTAGGCCGGGCGCGGTGGCTCAAGCCTGTAATCCCAGCACTTTGGGAGGCTTAGGCGGTTGGATCACGAGGTCAGGAGATTGAGACCATCCTGGCCAACATGGTGAAACCCTGTCTCTACTAAAAATACAAAAAATTAGCCGGGCATGGTGGCACATACCTGTAGTCCCAGCTACTCGGGAGGCTGAGGCAGGAGAATTGCTTGAACCTGAGAGGCGGAGGTTGCGGTGAGCCGAGATCACTCAGCTGCATGCACTCCAGCCTGGCGACAGAGCAAGACTCCATCTCAAAAAAAAAAGTGTGTATGTATGTGTGGGAGGAGTAACCAGAGGAGAACTCAGACATAGTTCAGATATCCGCATTATACAGAAAACAGTGAAATCTGGAGAAAGTTAAAGGTTGTTCCAAAGTCACACAGCTAGAGTTGGGACAGAATTGAAACTGGGAAACTGTCACTGGACTGGAAGAGAGGAATGGAACAGAATCCTGAACATCAAGAGCCTGAAGGGAGGCCTAGGATTCTAGATTATTTGATTGGCATAGTGCCTGCAACCCAGAAAATATGATTCTTGCAAGGTCATACAGCTTGGGTCACATGTCCAACGTCAATGACGGATCAGGACTCAAATCTCAGGGTTCATGGTGCAAAGTTCAGGACACTTTTGAATACCTTTATGGAGTGAACCCTTGAGGGGAGGGAGGTAAGAAATGCTAAATTCTAAACCAGTGAAAAATCTCTTAGATTCTGTGTCACAAGTTTCTTGAACCACTCTGGACATTCTTAAACCTTTACAAATACAGGTGGACATTTCTTAGTGAAGGAGCCATGAGCTGAAATAGTATAGAACCCGCCTTGGAAGCTAGGACCCTGAGTAGTCACACTGAACTATGTTATTCCCATCACCACCCTCTGATGAGATCTTTTTTTAAACTTTTTTAAAAAAATGTTTTCTTTCTATATATATATCTTATCTTTCTGCCCGTCGATCTGTCTTAAGGCTCATCCATTCTGCGAATATGACTTTAAAGTGGAAAGTGGTTTCTGGCTTGAAACTAATTCTACAGAAATTTATTGAGTACCTACAAGATGCCTATAGTATTCCGGGTGCCATGGGAAATATGAAAATATAAGCCCTTAAAGAGCTTGCAGTTCCAGTTCAGAATTGTGAGATGGACTTTGATAGCTACCTAAATCCAAAGAAAGGAAAGGAGTAGCCTTTCCATTAGAAAGTTTATTAATTAGATGAGAGATTAAGTTGAAATCTGAAATGCACAATGGCCTGCCCAAAGCACACGTAAGAGGCCAGTGGTTATAGGATCTAAACTGATACCTAAGTGAGACAAAGACAGTACTGTATTTTCACTGTGGTCTTTATTTTAATGTAAAGGTACAGGTGCAAACCAAGAGGTAGGTAGTTGGAACTTGAGAAAAATTCTGTATTTCCTATATACTCAATCTGTAAGTCACAGGAGTTTCCCTCCAACCCCAACCATTTAGTTCTTGTGCCTTTTTTTCCTTGCCTTTCTGCATAAACTAGGACCTCTAGTACAATAGTAAATAAAAGTGGTGACAGTATTGTTCTCAGAGGAAAGCTTCACCATTTTACCATTAAGTAATATATTTGCAATAGTGATTATTTTTAAGAGATATTCTATATGCTTCTCGAACTGTGGTGAAGGCCCAGTTTTTTTTGTGGCGGTGTTTTGTTTTTGGATCAGAGTCTCACACTGTCACCCAGGCTAGAGTGCAGTGGCACGATTGTGACTCACTGCAGCCTCAAACTCCTGGACTCAGGCAGTCCTCCTATCTCAGCCTCCAAAGTAGCTGATACTACAGACATGTGCCATCATGCCAGCTAACTGTTTTTTATTTTTTCTTTTAGAGATGGGGTCTTGCTATGTTGCCCAGGCTAGAAGAACCAGTTTTTTTTTTTTTTATTCCAATCTTTGGCATACTAATACATTTATAAAATAAAATAAGGATGAATTACTAGAAAAATGAATGAAAGCAATGTCTTAATTACAAGCCCCGAATCTTCTTTACTAGATTCAACAGATATAAAATTACTTCATCAAAGTTACCCTTGTATTGTTTTTGATTTTGTTTTTTACTCTGTGACCCAGGCTGGAGTGCAGTGGTAGGATCTCGGCTCACTGCAACCTCCGCCTCCTAGTTCAAGCAATTCTGCTGCCTCAGCCTCCTGAGTAGCTGGGATTACAGGCACGCACCACCATGCCTGGCTAATTTTTGTATTTTTAGTAGAGATGGGGTTTTACCTTATTGGTCAGGCTGATCTCGAACTCCTGACCTCAGGTAATATACCCACCTTGGCCTCCCAAAGTGCTGGGATTACAGGCATGAGCCACTGCACCTGGCCCCTCATTTTTTTGTTTTGTTTTGTTTTGTTTTTTTAAACAGAGTCTCCCTCTGTCACCAGGCTGGAGTGCAGTGGCACGATCTTGGGTCACTGCAACCTCCGCCTCCTGGGTTCAAGCGATTCTCCTGCCTCAGCCTCCTGAGTAGCTGGGACTACAGATGTGCACTACCGCACCCAGCTAACTTTTGTCTTTTTAGTAGAGGTGAGGTTTCACCATGTTGGCCAAGATGGTGTCAAACTCCTGACCTCGTGATCCACCTGCCTTGGCCTCCTCTTTTTTAGTGTATTTATTTAGAGCTATAAATTTCCCTGTAAGCGTGACTTTAGCTGTATTGCACCAGTTTTACTGTGTAGTGTTTTCATCATTAATCAGTTTAAAAAATATATAATTTCCAATATGATTTCTTTTGACCCATGAGTTTAGAAGTGAGTTTCTTTATTTTTTAACACTCAGGGATTTTCTAGTTGTATTTTTGTTAATAGGTATCTAGTTTAATAGTATTGAGTTCAAAGAACATGCTCCATATAATTTCACCTAAAACAACATGTATGCAGACATGCTTTGGATATATTGCAAGTTTGATTCCAGGCCACCACAATAAAGTGAGTATCACAATAAAGCAAAAATCAAAATAAAAACACAAATGTTTTCGTTTCCCAATGTATATGAAAGTTATATTTATGCTATATTTTATTAAGTACAAAGTAGCATTATGTATTAAAAGTGTACATACCTTAATTTAAAAATACTTTATTGCTAAAAAATGCTAGTGGTTACCTGAGCCTTCAGTGAGTCATAATCTCTTTGCTGGTGCAGGATTCTTCCTTAGTGATGATGGCTGCTGACTGATCAGGATACTGATTGCTGATGGTTTGGATGGCTGTGGCAATTTCTTAAAACAACTTATGGAGTTTGTTACATAATTGACTCTTCCTTTCATGAAAAATTTTTCTGTAGTGTGAAATGCTGTTTGATAGCATTTTACTCACAGTAGAACTTATTTCAGAGTTGGAGTCAGTCCTCTCAAATCCTGACACTTCTTTATCAACTCAGTTTATGTAATATTCTGTTTCTTTTTTTTGTCATTTCAACAATATTCACAGCATCTTCACCAGGAGTAGCTTCCATCTCAAGAAACCACTTTCTCTGCTCATCCGTAGGAAGCAACCCATCCTGCATTCACATTTGATCCTGAGATTGTGGCAATTCAGTCACATCTTAAGGCTCCTCTTCTCATTCTGCTTCTCTTGATAGTTCCACCACTCTGGAATTACTTCCTCCACCAAAGTCTTTAACCCCTTAAAGTCATTCGTGAGGGTTGGAACCAACTTCTTCCAAGCCCCTCAATGTTGATATTTTGAGCTCCTCTCATGAGTCATGAATGTCCTTAATGCCATCTGGAATGGTGAATTCTTTCCAGAAAGTTTCCAGTAGACTTTGCCCAGATCCATCAGAGGAATCACTGACAGCTATAGGTTTATGAAATGTATTTCTTAAATTATCAAAGTCGAAAGGACTCCTTGGTCCATGGGCCGTAGAACAGATGTTATGTTAGCAAGCATGAAAACAACATTAGCCTTCTTGTATGTCTCCAAGAGAGCCCTTGGGTGACCAGGAACACTGTCAATGAGCAGTAATATTTTGAAAATAATCTTTTTTCTGAGCAGTAGTTCTCAACAGTGGGCTTACTGTAAGCAGATATGCTGTCATCCAGGCTTTATGGTTCCATTTATAGGGCACAGGCAGAGTAGATTTAGCATGAATCTTAAGGGCCCTAGGATTTTTTTTTTTTTTGAGAGGGAGGGTCTTGCTCTATCACCCCAACTGGAGTGCAGTGGCGTGATCACAGCTCACTGCAGCCTCAACTTCCCAGGCTCATGTGATTCATTTTCCCACCCATGCGCTACCATAGCTGGCTAATTTTTTGTGTATTTTGTGGAGACAGGGTTTCACCATGTTGCCCAGGCTGGTCTTGAACTCGTGGGCTCAAGAGATCTACCTGCCTTGGCCTCCCAAAGTTCTGGGATTACAGCTGTGAGCCACCACGCCCAGCCTGGCCTTGGGATTTTCAGAGTGATAATGGCTTCAATTTAAAGTCACCAGTGGCCGAGCATGGTGGCTCATGCCTGTAATGCCAGCACTTTGGGAGGTTGAGGTGGGTGGATCACCTGAGATCAGGAGTTCGAGACCAGCCTGGCCAAATGGTGAAACCCCCATATCTACTAAGAATGCAAAAATTAGCCAGATGTGGTGGCGTGCACCTGTAATTCCAGCTACTCAGGAGGCTAAGGCAGGAGAATCACTTGAACCTGGGAGGCAGAGGTTGCAGTGAGCTGAGATTGTGCCACTGCACTCCAGCCTGGTCAACAAGAGTGAAACTCCATCTCAAATAATAATAATAATAATAAAATAAAGTCACCAGCTACATTAGCCCCTAACAGGATAATCAGCGTGTCCTTTGAAGCTTTGAAACCAGACGTTGGCCGCTTCTTTCTAGCTCTGAAAATCCTAGATGACACCTTTTCCCAGTAGAAGCCTGATTTGTCTACATTGAAATTCTGTTGTTTAGGGTAGCTACCTTCGTTATCTTAGCTTTAGCTGTATCTTTTGGATAACTCATTACAGCTTCTCCGTCAGCACTTGCTTCACTTTGCACTTTCATGTTACTGAGAAGCTTATTTCCTTAAACCTCTTGAACCAACCTCTGCCAGCTCCAACTTTTCTTCTGCAGCTTCCTCACTTCTCTCAGCCTTCATAGCATTGAAGGGAATCAGGGCTTTGCTCTGGATTAGTCTCTGGCTTAGGAGAATGTTGTGATGGTTTGATCTTCTAACCATACTGTAAAAACTTTCTTCATATCATCAAAAAGACTGTTTTGTTTTCTTATCATTCATGTATTCAAGGAGTAGCACTTTTAATTTCCTTCAAGAACTTTTCCTTTGCATTCACAGCCTGGCCACCTGTTGGGCACAAGAGGCCTAGCTTTCAGCCTTTCTTGGCTTTCAACATGCCTTCCTTGCTCAACTTTAGCGTTTCTAGCTTTTGATTTAAAATGAGAGACTCTTTCTTTCACTTGGACACTTAAAGGCTATTGTAGGATTATTAATTGGCCTAATTTCAATATTGTTGTGTCTCAGGGAATAGGGAGGCCTGAGTAGAGCGAGAAGGGTAGGGGAAAGGTTGGTTGGTGGAGCAGTCAGAACATATACATTTATCAATTAAGTTCGCTTTTCTATACGGGCAAGGTTCTTGGTGTACCAACATAATTATAATAGTAACATCAAAGATTACTGATCACAGATCATCATAACAGATATAATAATAGGAATAATAATAATGAAAAAATTTGAAATATATATAGCACGGTTTGATTTGTAGCCTAGCACATTGGCCAGTTTTTGTAAATTTTCCATGTGTGCTTGAAGAGCGTGTATATTACACAATTGTTGGGCATAGTGTTTATATATTACTCTTTATCAGGTTTGATACTTGTTCAAATCATCTGTGCCCGTATTGATTCTATTTTTCCACTTGTTTTAACAGATACTAAGAAAGGCAAGTTAAACTTTCCTGCTATGAGTATGGATGCCTTTTTCTCCTTTTAATTCTGCCAATTTTTGTTTTATGTATTTTGAGGCTTTATTATTACATGCATACAAAATTAGAATTGTTAAAACTTCCTGGTTCATTGAACCCTTTTTTCATTGTGAAGGATTTTTATCTCTAGTAATGCTTTTACTTTAAAGTCTACTTTGTCAGGCATTAACTAAGCTAGCTTTCTTTGGGTTAGTGTTTGTATTTTTATCTTCTTTTCTATTTTTACTTTCAGTTTTCTTTATATATTTCAGATGTGTTTTTTATTTTAAAAAATTTTCCTTTTGCTTTGTTTTACCTTTGTTTCATCACAATTTTGGTCTTTTAATTTGATATTGTGGTCTGCTTATATTTAATGTAGTCACTAATTTTATTTGGATTTAAATCTGTTATTTTGTGTTTTCTCTTTACCTTTCCTGTTTTATGTTCCTTTTTCTTTACTTTGTCTTTTGGTTTGATAGCTTTAAAAAATCATTCCATATTTCTTCTCCACTAGCTTATTATTTACACATTGTCTTACTATTTTGGCGGTCACTCCAGAGATTACAACATAGACCACTGACTTATCAAAGTCTAATATTTACTGATTGTTCTGCTTCTTTCCAGACAATAAACCTTATAAGACTTGAACTCAGTTTGTCCTTTCTTAAATGCCATTTTTATGGCTCTTAATTTTTAAAGAATATCCTACCTTTTATCTCCGAGTTCCTTCTACTTCAAGAATAATCTCATTTTCCCTCTAGTGTAGATCTGCTATTGACAAGTTCTATTTTGGCTTGTTTGTTTGTTTGAGATAGAGTCTTGCTCTGTCACCCAGGTTGGAGTGCAGTGGTGCGATCTCGGCTCACTGCAACCTCCACCTCCTGGGTTCAGGCACTTCTGCTGCGTCAGCTTCCCGAGTAGCTGGGATTACAGGTGCCTGTTACCACGCCCGGCTAATTTTTGTACTTTTAGTAGAGACAGGGTTTCACCATGTTGGCCAGGCTGATCTTGAATTCCTGACCTAAAGTAATCCACCAGCCTCGGCCTCCCAAAGTGCTGGGATTACAGGCATGAGCCACAACGCCTGGACTGCTTTTCTTATTATTGAAGGTAAAGTTCACTGAGTATAGAATTTTTAATTAATGGTTATTTTCTTTTAGTCGTTAAACATTATACCATTGTCTTGTTTTCCACTGTTTTTGCTGAGAAGTCTTCCCTTAGTCTAATTTTTTCAATATTTTTCCTTTAGTCTTTGAACAGTTTATTATGAACTACTTAGGGTTAGATGCGGGATTTTAAAAAATCATGCTGGAGGTTTTGAATCTGTGCTTTTGTATCTTTGTATCAGTTTTGGAAAGTTCTTAACCATTACCTTTCCTTTTCCCCCCCCACCTTCCCTCCACTACCATTATCGCTTATAATATTCCTTCTACCCCATTCTTTTGGGACTCTAATTACAAGTATGTTAGGCCTATTCTCTGTATATTCCGCGAGTCTTACCGTTTCTTCTATATTTAATTAATTAATTAGACATGTAGTCTTGCTAATGTTGCCAGACTGGTTTTGGACTCCTGGGCTCAAGGGACCCTCCTGCCTCAGCCTCTCAAGTAGCTGAGATTATAGGTGTGCGCTACCATACCTAGCCTCCTTTTTTTTTTTTTTTGAGATGGAGTCTTGCTCTGTCACCCAGGTTGGAGTGTAATGGCGCAATCTCGTCTCATTGCAACCTCCACCTCCCGGGTTCAAGTGATTCACCTACCTCGGTCTCCCAAGTAGCTGGGATTACAGTCACGTGCCACCACCCCCAGCTGATTTTTGTATTTTCATTAGAGATGGGGTTTCACCATGTTGGTCAGTCTGGTCTTGAACTCCTGACCTTGTGATCTGCCCGCCTCAGCCTCCCAAAGTGTTGGGATTACAGACGTGAGCAACTGCACCTGGCTGCCTCCATATTTTTAATCTTTTGTCTCTCTGTGCTAAATTTTGAGTATGTTTCTGATCTGTCTTCTTGCTCACTCATTCTTTCTTCAGCTATGTCTAACCTGCTATTAAACTTTATATTGAGTTTTTATTTTCACTTACAGTATTATTTCTCAGATATCCATTTTATTATTTCATTATAGTTTCCAAGTTTACAGTCTTCTTTCAGCTCCTTGAAAATAGTAAGCAGAGTTCCTTTTTTTTTTGAAACGAAGTTTTGCTCTTATTGTCCAGGCTGGAGTGCGATGGTGAAATCTCGGCTCACTGCAGCCCTGCCTCCTGGGTCCAAGTGATTCTCCTGCCCCAGGCTCCTGAGTAGCTTGGACTATAGGCTCCTGCCACCACATCCGGCTAATTTTTTTGTTTTTTTGGTAGAGGTGGGGTTTCACCATCTTTGCCAGGCTGGTCTTGGAACTCCTGACCTCATGATCTACCTGCCTCGGGCTCCCAAAGCGCTGGGATTACAAGCATGAGCCACCGAGCCTGCCCCCCCACCCCCACACTTTTTTTATTTTGAGACAGAATTTCGCTCTTGTTACCCACGCTAGAGTGCAATGGCGCGATCTCCACTCTCCACAACCTCCGCCTCCCAGGTTCAAGGGATTCTCCTGCCTCAGCCTCCCAAGTAGCTGGGATTACAGGCCTGTGCCACCATGCCCAGCTAATTTTGCATTTTTAGCAGAGACAGTGTTTCTCCATGTTCTCCAGGCTGGTCTCAAACCCCTGACCTCAGGTCTGCCCGCCTCAGCCTCCCAAAGTGCTAGGATCACAGGCATGAGTCACAGCACCCAGCCTTCAGAGTTACTTTTAGATTGACCTGGTAGCCTCCGTATCTGGGTCTTTCTTGGATTGCTTTCTATTGACTGTTATTTTTGTTGGTTTCATTTATGTTACTTTGTTATTTTCGGTGTAATTGTATTTAGTAATAAGCCCATGAAGTTACTTTGTTTTTGAATCTCTAATACAGAGATTCTCTAGAACAGTTGGGAAGGCCTTTGGGACTTGGTTAGTAACCAGCCATGAAGATTTACTTTCATACCCGTAGGCTCCTCTTCACCTATCTAAAGCCTCCCCATTCCATAGTGGCTAAATTTAAGTCTCACTTCTATAGAGCCTGCCCTGACGACGCCTCTGATCTCCTCGTGTATCATCTTTCCAACTTCTGTGGCACTTGGCCATATTGTCTTGTATAGTGTAACTTACCATGATTGTAAACTGTGGGAGGACAGAGACAAGTGTACTGTGTATTTTGTATGCCAAACCGAGTCTGCCACCTTGTGGGGAAAACAACACTGGCCTACCTCAGGGACTTTGTGAGGGCCAAATGAGGTAATATATGAGAACGGTTCTTATAACCTATATAGTAGAATTGTAAGGAATTATAGTTGTTGTTAGCATATGGTCTATACGAATTATAGACCGTAATCTCTGTGAGAGCAGACACCTGTATTCCTAGAGCCTATCATATACCTGACAAGAGGTTTCCAATAAATATTTCTTGATTTAATTTATTATCTGAATGAATTTGGCCAGATTCCCTCATTTTTGTCTATTAAATAATATGAAATAGGAATGATAAAGACTTACAAGAAAAGGTTAAACTTTACCAAAAATTTCATTTAATTTCTTTTTTCTGTTTCACAAATCCGATAGGTTTATCTCAACATGTAGTTACCAATTACAAGCAAGTAATCCAACTCTTGGAGGAGGGAATTGCAAACAGGTAACAGGTTTGTTTGTTTCTGTCATTCTTTTATCCTCACACTCCTATCCTGTGTTCCCATTTCCCTTTGGGGAGTGTATAATGACACTTAAAATTGTCTCTGTGTAGAGGTGTTCACAACCAGGAGGCTCTTTCCAGAACAGTAGTGTTCCCAGGTTAAGGGGTGGTGACTAAGATTTAGTCTCTTCTCACTAGTAATGAAGCTGGAATCTGTTCTGGACATAGTAATATTAGGTAGTAAGCCCAAGGAAGTTACTCTACTTTGTTTAGAGCTTCTAAATTTGGAAGAAAAGATTCTTACCTGCATTGTCCTCTCCTCAGGTTTGATAGATATAAGGACAAATATAGTGTAAAAGTTTCAGAAAACCTTTTTTTTTTTCTAGTTTTGCATACTTATAAGGTAGCCCCCCGAAAGACTGTTTTGAATCTGCTATGAATAACCAGGTGCTGTAGATTCCCCTAAAAGCTATTGTAAATTGTAATAACATGCCGTGTTGTAAGTTACTATGAAATACCTAGAATATTACTAGTAAATGTCCCTAAAAAAGGCTTTTTTCCCTGGGGTAAAAAAGTCTATAGAGCCTTCTATTTATCCTGTTAATAGCAGGACCAAGTTAATTGAACATAAAGGAAGAAATTTATATTTAACATTCTCCTGAGCTTCATGGAACTCTCCTGGAGACACTTGCTTCTGGTCTTCAGGATACCCTGAGCTCTGTGATTTTTCAGTGTCAAATTTGAATCATGAGACTAGCCTCTAGATTTTGGCCCTTTTCTTCAATTCTCCAGATCATCTGAGAACAGAACACGGTGAGATGCTCTTAGATAAAGGAAAACCTCTCCTGACTTTGAAGGTTAACACTGTAATGGATTTCTAAGGGAGATATGAATTCTACCTGGCTTAAGCATGATATTGATGTGATTTGAGATCTCATTTCCAAGATCTTTCTGACACTGTAGAATTAATATTTGATTAATAGAATTTGATTAAACACAGAATATTAATTCAAAACTTACCTTCTCTGTCTTTGAGGTACCTTCTCAGCAAGCTCTCTACATCCACTTGTCTTATTAAAATGGGTCTAAGAATAAAATAAAATAAAGTGAAAGAATAAAATAAAATGGGTCTATCTTGGTCATGTTCTTCCAGGTTGATGATGCTCTAGTCTTCATTTCTCTTTACACTCGAATTTTTGCTTCTATTGCTTAAAAAAAAGTTTCAGTGTATTTTAGTATGAAGTTGCACTCCGTTTTATTCTCAGATAGCACCTGGCGTGCTGCTTCTGCCCTCTTTGGACTATTCCTCTTTACGAAACTGAACTAAATATGATTCTCATCTGTGAATCTCAGCACTAACATTTATTGTATTCCCTATAGATCCTTAAGAATCCACCACGTGTGAACAATCCTCGTCCTAACAGTTTTTCCTTGTATACACAGAATCACAGCAGCCACCCATGTTCATGAGGCCAGCAGCAGATCCCACGCCATTTTCACTATCCACTACACGCAGGTTGGTAACCCCTTATGTTTGGTGAGATTTCTTCCTCTCCTTGTACCTTTAAACCACTTTCTTGTCTTCCTTCCTATTTCTGTTTGTTTGTTTTTGATACAGGGTCTCACTCTGTTGCCCAGACTGGAGTGCAGTGGTGTGATCTCGGTTCACCACAACCTGTGCCTCCCAGGCTCAAGTGATTCTCCTGCCTCAGCCTCCCGAGTAGCTGGGATTATAGGCACGCGCCACCATGCCCAGCTAATTTTTTTTGTATTTTTAGTAGAGATGGGGTTTCACCATGTTGGCCAGACTGATCTCAAACTCCTGACCTCAAATTATCCACCTGACTCGGCCTGCCTAAGTGCTGGAATTACAGAAGTGAGCCACCGCCCCCGGCCCTATTTCTTTTCCTTTTCTCCTACTCTCACATTTATAGGTCCTCTGATAGAACCTAATATTATAAACCGGATTTACACACAATCCATTAAGCTGTACACCCAGAATGGGTAGAAGCATTTTATAAAGACTAATCAAAATATCTTCTGCTTGTATTTATTTTTAACATTTTACAATACTTTCACATCTGTGTGATCAGTGTGGACATTTAAAACAAAAGGTTGAAAAGAAAATAAGCATTAAAATGAAATATTAGAAGATTCACTTCCATTATGATGGAATGAGGAGGTCAAGTCATATCCCCAGAAAGCAACTATAAAGCTGGACAAAATCCTTTCTGTGGTCTGAAAATAGATTAAAGGAATGTAACAAAGTGAGGAGCACCACACCCAAAATAAAACAATGACCAAAAACTTCCTAAATTTGTGAAAATCATTTAGAGATCTAAGAAGCTCAAAGGACTCCAAGTAAAATAAACACAAAGAGATCCACACCTAGACACATCATATTTAAACTGTTGAAAGACAAAGAGAAAATCTTAAAAACAGCTAGCGAAAAGTGACTCATACAGGAGAACAATTACATGATGAATGGCTGACTTCTCATCGGAAGCATTGAACCCTAGAAGGCAGGGTGCTCAGAGAATGTAAAAAACTGTCAATAAGAACATTCCCAGATTAGGGGGAAAAAAAAAAGTAGAATTTATTGGCAGCAGACTTACCTGACAAGAAAACTAAATGAAATCTTCTAGGCTGAAAGAAAGTGATGTTAGAAAGTATCTTAAATCTATAGGAGACAATGAAATATCTGGGAATGGTAAATGTGTGAGTAAATATAAAAAAACCTACATTCTTTCTCATATCTTCTCCTAACGTCAATAAAAGAATAAGATTATGTAAAACCATAATTATAACAATGCATTTTTGTACATTGTCATATATGAAAATAACAGCACAAGGGAAGTGAAATATATATTTAAGTAGAGTTTCTATATTTTACAGGAATTAAGTTAGTATTACTTTGAAGTAGATCATAAAGATATGTATTGTAATCTGGAGAGCAACTACTAAGAAAATAGCTCAAAAACATAATTTTAAAAATCAGCATTTCTTCTGCCACCTCTGAGCAAAAAAACCCAACAGAAATTAAAATGTTACATATTAATAAAAATACTTAACAGTTAAAGGCAGTGGAGGAAGAGCAGGAACAAAGGAGATATGAGACATAGAAAAAAGAAAAATCAGACAGGGATGGTTCTGAGCACATCAATAATTAAATGCATTAAGTGTGAATTGTCTAAGGTACAAATTTTCAAATTGCATAAAAGCAAGACCCAACTATATGCTGTCTATAAGAAACACACCTTAGAACCACAGACACGGGTTGAAAGTAAAAGGATGGGAAAAGATATACCATAAAAATAGTAACCATAAGTCCTAGCCAGAGTAATGAGACAAGAGAAAGAAAGAAAGGGCATCCAGATCAGTAAAGAGGAAGTCAAACTGTTGCTATTTGCTGACAACATGATTGTTTTATCTAGAAAACTCTAAAGATTTATCCAAAGAGCTCCTGGAACTGGTAAATGAATTCAGCGAAGTTTCAAGATACAAAATTAATGCACATAAATCAGTAGTCCTGCTGTATACCAACAGCAAGCAAGCTGAGAATCAAATCAAGAACTCAACATTTTTTACAGTAGCTCCAAAAAAAAAAAAAAACCTTAGGAATATATTTAACCAAGGAGGTGACAGACCTCTACAAGGAGAACTACAAAACATTGCTGAAAGAAATCATAGATGACACAAACAAATGGAAACATATCTATGCTCATGGATGGATAGAATCAGTATTGTGAAAATGACCATACTGCCTAAAGCAGTCTACAAATTCAATGCAATTCCCATCAAAATACCACCATCATTCTTCACAGAACTAGAAAAGACAGTCCTAAAATTCATATGCAACCAAAAAAGAGCCCACATAGTCATAGTCAAAGCAAGATTAAGCAAAAAGAACAAATCTGGACCAGGCACAGTGGCTCATGCCTGTAATCCCAGCACTTTGGGAGGCCAAGGCAGGTGGATCACTTGAGGTCAGGAGTTTGAGACCAGCCTGGCCAACATGGTGAAACCCCCCTCTACTAAAAATAGAAAAAATTAGCTGGGCGTGATGGTGGGCACCTGTAATCCCAGCTACTCGGGTGGCTGAGGCAGGAGAATCTATTGAACCTGGGAGGCAGAGGCTGCAGTGAGCCAAGATCACGCCACTGCACTCCAGCCTGGGCAACAGAATGAGATTTCATCTCAAAAATAACAAAACCAAATCTGGATGCATTACATTACCCAATTTCAAAGTATACTAGAAGGCCAATAGTTACCAAAACAGCATGGTGCTGGGACAAAAACAGACATATAGACCAATGGAACAGAACAGAAAATGCAGAAATAAAGCCAAATACTTACAGTCAACTAATCTTCGACAAAGCAAACAAAAATGTAAAGTAGGGAAAGGACACCCTATTCAACAAATGTTGCTGGGATAATTGGCAAGCCACATGTAGGGGAATGACATTGGATCCTCATGTCTCACATTATACAAAAATCAACTCAAGATGGATCAAAGACTTAAATATAAGACCTAAAACCATAAAAATTCTAGAAGATAACATTGGAAAAATCCTTCTAGACATTGGCTTAGGCAAAGACTTCATGAGCAAGAATCCAAAAGCAAATGCAACAAAAACAAAGATAAATAGATGGGACTTAAATAAAACAAAAATCTTCTGCACAGCAAAAGAAGTAATCAGCAGAGTAAACAGCCCACATAATGGGAGAAAATCTTTGCAATCTATGCATCCTACAAAGGACTAATATCCAGAATCTACAAGGAACTCAAACAGCAAGAAAAAAACAGTCCCATCAAAAAGTGGGCTAAGGACATGAATAAACAGTTCTCAAAAGAAGATACACAAATGGCAACAAACATAGGGAAAAAAAATGCTCAACATCACTGATTATCAGGGAAATGCAAATCAAAACCACAATACAATACCACCTTACTCCTGCAAGAATGGCCATGATCAAAAAATCAAAAAAGAGGCTGGGTCGGTGGCTCATGCCTGTAATCCCAGCACTTTGGGAGGCTGAGCCAGGTGGATCACCTGAGGTCAGGCGTTCGAGACTAGCCTGGCCAACGTGGTGAAATGCTGTATCTACTAAAAATACAAAAATTAGCTGTGTGTGGTGTCACGCTCCTGTAGTCCCAGCTACTCATGAGGCTGAGGCCAGAGAATTGCTTGAACCTGGGAGGCAGAGGTTGCAGTGAGACAAGATCACGCCACTGCACTCCAGCCATCTTAAAAAAAAAAAAAAAAAAGTTGGCGTGGATATGGTGAAAAGGGAATGCTTTTACACTGTTGGTGGGAATATAAACTTGTACCACCGTTATGGGCAACTGTGTGGAGATTCCTTAAAGAACTACAAGTAGATTTACCCAGAGGAAAAGAA
The DNA here is from genome assembly GCF_003255815.1 of Theropithecus gelada. Classification (NCBI taxonomy): domain Eukaryota; kingdom Metazoa; phylum Chordata; class Mammalia; order Primates; family Cercopithecidae; genus Theropithecus; species Theropithecus gelada. Next base: position 18,067,011 of record NC_037674.1, read on the forward strand.
GTCGTTATATGAAAAAGATACTTTCACATGCATGTGTTAGCAGCACAATTCACATCTGCAAAAATATAGAACCAGCCCAAATGTCCATCAGTCAATGAGTGGATAAAGAAAATGTGGTGGCCAGGCGCGGTGGCTCAAGCCTGTAATCCCAGCACTTTGGGAGGCCGAGACCATCCTGGCTAACATGGTGAAACCCCGTCTCTACTAAAAATACGAAAAACTAGCCAGGCGAGGTGGCGGGCGCCTGTAGTCCCAGCTACTCCGGAGGCTGAGGCAGGAGAATGACGTAAACCCGGGAGGCGGAGCTTGCGGTGAGCTGAGATCCGGCCACTGCACTCCAGCCCGGGCTACAGAGCAAGACTCCGTCTCAAAAAAAAAAAAAAAAAAAGAAAATGTGGTATATGTATACTGTGGAATACTACTCAGCCATAAGAAGGCACGAAATAATGGCATTTGCAGCAACCTGGATGGAATTGGAGACCATTATTCTAAGTTAAGTACCTCAGGAATGGAAAACCAAACATATCTTCTCACTCATAAGTGGGAGCTAAGCTATGAGGACACAAAGGCATAGAATGATACAAAAGCATAAGGACACAACGGCATAAGAATAAGAATGGACTCTGGGGACTTGTGGGAAAGGGGGGTAAGGGATAAAAGACTACACCTTAGGTACAAGGTACGCTGCTTGAGTGATGGGTGCACCAAAATCTCAGAAATCACCACTAAATAATTTATTCATGTAACCAGACACCATCTCTTCCTCCAAAACCTATTGAAAAATTTTAAAAAGTAAGCATAAGAGAACTGGAGTGGTATTTTAATGTCAGGCAAAAAAATAGGTTTTAAGGCTGGGCGTGGTGGCTCAAGCCTGTAATCCCAGCCTTTTGGGAAGCTGAGGTGGATGGATCGCCTGAGGTCAGGAGTTTGAGACCAGCCTGGCCAACATGGTGAAACCCCGTTACTACTAAAAATACAAAAAAAAAAAAAAAAAAAATTAGCCAAGCATGTGGTCCCAGCTACTTGGAAGGCTGAGGCAGGAGAATCACTTGAATCCAGGAGGCAGAAGTTGCAGTGAGCTGAGATTGCACCATCGCACTCCAGCCTGGGCGACAAGAGCGAGATTCCGTCTTAAAAAAAAAAAAAAAAATTGGTTTTAAGACAAATACTAGAGACAGGAATATTTCATAATGACAAAGGGTCAGTCAGTACATTGAAGAAATATAACATTTATAAATGTATGCACTCTGAACAACCAAACCTCAAAATACATGAAAAAACTGATGGAATTGAAAGATTAAAATAGACAGTTCAACAATGGTTGGATATTTTGGTACCTAATTTCCAGTAGTAGGTAGATAACCAAACAGAAATCAGTGAGGAAATAGAAGATTTGAGCAACATTATCAAACTATGTGACCTAACTGACATTTTCAGAACACTTCATTCAACATCACAGATTACACATATTTTCAAGTGCACATGGAGCATTCTCTGAGATAAACCCTATGCTTCCTAAAGCTAAAGTAACCAAGATAGTGTGGTGGTAGAGTTAAGATAAATAGATTACGGGAACAGAATAGAGTCCAAAATAGACTCATACATATATAGGCAACTGATTTTTAATAAAGTTGCAAAGGCGATTCAGTGGAGAAAATATCTTTTCAGCAAGTGATGGGAGACCAATTGGATGTCTACATGAAAAAAAACTTTGATCTATATTTTGCACTTTATCGAAAAGTTAATTGAATCATAGATCTAAGTGGGAAACCTGAAACTATTAAACTTTAGAAGATAACTTAAACCAAACGTTTGTGATTTTTGATTAGGCAAAGGTTTTATAGATATGGCACTGAAAACACAAATTGAACAAAAGTACAAATTGAAATTTGGAGTTAATAAAAATTTCAAACTTTTGCACTTTTATAATTTTTTTTTGAGACAGGGTCACACTCTGTCACCCAGGCTAGGGTGCAGTGGCACAATCATGGCTCACTGCAGCCTCAACCTCCCGGGCTCAAGCGATCCTCCCACCTCAGCCTCCGAAGTAGCTGGGACTTACACGTGTGTGTGTGTGTGTACACTTACAGTGTACAAAATCACTTTTTAATTTTTTTTTTGTAGAGACAAGATCTTGTTATATTGCCCAGGCTGGTCTTAAATCCCTAGGCTCAAGTGATCCTCCTGCCTCAGCCTCCCAGAATGCTGGGATTACAGGCATGACCCACCATGCCTGGCCTTTTGCACTTTTTTTTTTTTTAATAATGATACTGAGTCTTGCTCTGTCTCCCAGGTTGGAGCACAGTGGCATGATCTTGACTTATTGCAACCTCCACCTCCCGGATTCAAGTAATTCTCCTGCCTCAGCCACCTAAGTAGCTGGGATTACAGGCACGCATTACCATGCCTGGCTAATTTTTGTATTTTTAGTAGAGACGGGCTTTCACCATGTTGGCCAGGCTGGTCTCGAACTCCTGACCTCAAGCAATCCAGCTTGCCTCTGCCTCCCAAAGTCCTGGGATTACAGGCATAAACCACCGTGCCTGGCCCCTTTTTTCTCTCTTAAAAACACTGTTAGGAGAATAAAAAGAAATGCAGGCCAGGTACAGTAGTTCATGCCTGTAATCCCACAACTTTGCGAGGCCGAGGCGGGTGGATCACTTGAGGTCAGGAGTTTGAGACCAGCCTGGCTAAGATGGTGAAAACCGTGTCTCTACTAAAAATACAAAAATTAGCCAGGCTTGGTGGCATGCACCTGTAATCCCAGCTACTTGGGAGGCTGAGGAGGAGAATTGCTTGAACCTAGCAGGTGGAGGTTGCAGTGAGCCGAGATCGTGCCATTGCACCCCAGCTGGTTGAAAGAACAAGTCTCCCTCTCAAAAAAAAAAAAAAAAAAAAAAAACAACAGATAGGTAGAACTTTGCTAAACATACATCCGATGAAAGAATTATATCCAGAATATATGAAGAACTCTAAACACCATAAGAAAACAACTCAAAACAATGACAAAAATTTTGAACTGACATTTCACTAAACAAAATATGCTAGTGACAATTAAGTACTTGCAAATATTCTCAACATCCTTATTCATTAGGGAAACACAAATTAGAACCAAACGAGATACCACTACCCACCTTTTAACATGGCTAAAATGCTAAGTATCAGCAAGTTGCGTAGGAGCAGGAGTTTTCATACACTGCTCTACTGGTGGGAATGTAAATGGTGTAACAACTTTGGAAAAGAGTTTAGCAGGTTTTTTTTTGTTTGTTTGTTTTGTTTTTTTTTTGAGATGGAGTCTCGCTGTATCACCCAGGCTGGAGTTCAGTGGCACGATCTTGGCTCACTGCAACCTCCGCCTCCCGGGTTCAAGCGATTCTCCTGCCTCAGCCTCCTGAGTAGCTGGGACTACAGGCGCCCGCCACCATGCTGGGCTAATTTTTGTATTTGTAGTAGAGACGGGGTTTCACCATGTTTGCCAGGATGGTCTCTTTTTTTTTTTTTTTTTTTTGAGACGGAGTCTCGCTCTGTCACCCAGGCTGGAGTGCAGTGGCGGGATCTCAGCTCACTGCAAGCTCCGCCTCCCGGGTTCACGCCATTCTCCTGCCTCAGCCTCCCGAGTAGCTGGGACTACAGGCGCCCGCCGCCACGCCCGGCTAAGTTTTTGTATTTTTAGTAGAGACGGGGTTTCACCGTGTTAGCCAGGATGGTCTCGATCTCCTGACCTCGTGATCCGCCCGTCTCGGCCTCCCAAAGTGCTGGGATTACAGGCTTGAGCCACCGCGCCCGGCCAACCAGGATGGTCTCAATCTCCTGACCTCGTGATCCACCCACCTCCGCCTCCCAAAGTGCTGGAATTACAGGCGTGAGTCATCGTGCCCAGCCTAGCAGTTTCTTAAAAAGTTAAATATATAACTACCATATGACCCAGCAATTCTACTCCTAGGTGTTTATCCAAGAGAAATGTCCACAAAAAGATGTACACAAATATCCACAACTGTTATTTGTAATTACCCCCAAATGGAAACAACCCACACATCTATCAAAAGGCAAATGGATAACTATGGTAATCCACACAGTGGAATAATAGCAGTAAAAATGAATAAACTATTGATGCATGCCTTAACATGGATGAATCTCAATTATGTACAGTGAAAAGAGCCAGACATTGTATGATTCTATTTATATGAAACACTCTGAAAAGGCAGACTTTCAGACATAGAAAGTTAAGTGATTGCTTCAAGCTGGGGATGGGAACAGAGACTGATTGCAAAGACTTGAGGGATTTGGGGATTATTTGAAATGTTCTAAAACTACATTCGGTTGATGATGTATAACATTAACAATTTCTGATCGGTGCAGTGGCTCATGCCTGTAATCTCAACACTTTGGGAGGCCGAGGCAGGCAGATCACCTGAGGTCAGGAGTTTGAGACCAGCCTGGCTAACATGGTGAACCCGTGTCTCTGCTAAAAATACAAAATTAGCCGGGCCTGGTGGTGCATGCCTATAATCTCAGCTACTTGGGAGGCTGAGGCAGGAGAATCAATTAAACCTGAGAGGCAGAGGTTGCAGTGAGCTGAGATCGCGCCATTGCACTCCAGCCTGGGTAACAAGAGCAAAACTCTCAAAAAAAAAAAAAAAAAAAAATTAATTTCTAAAACAAAGTAACAAAATCCACATTGAATCAGGGTGGGGGTCAGAGTAGTTTCTTCTTGGGGGCTGGATGCCACTGAATAGAACTTATAGGGCAGTTTCTGCCCTGGCCAGGTGCTATGACTGAGGTTAGCAAGAGGCCATCAGAGGCCACCCACATGCTGTGGCTCTCTGCTAGTAAGAGTCAGAGCCCCCTGGGAGGGAGTTGAGCATTTGCGTGGTAAATTGTACTGAAATTCCTGATGCCCCTGAAAGTTATGCTCAGTGAGCTTCATGGAGGTTTGCTTAGTCTGTAAGTTCTGCTGGTGTTTTTGTTTTGTTTTGTTTTGTTTTTAAAGTGATGATCCAGGGCCCTATTGATTTTATCTGTCAGATATTGAGAGCTCATCTGGTTTGCATCATATTAGAATACAGATTTGTTGAGTGAATTGGATAAAAATCCAAAATATCACCTTGGTTAGAAGAACGTCTAAGGGGAAAACAATACAAATCGTTCCAAATGACAGGCTTTAAATGTGCTTTCTCCTCTAGGCAATCCTGGAGAACAACCTCCCTTCTGAAATGGCTAGCAAGATCAACCTTGTGGACCTAGCAGGCAGGTAATTAGGATTTCAAAGCTAAGGGGAATTACTCTAGTTCTTGCCTGTTTTACAGGGAATAAGCTCTTTCTTAAAAAGTTAAATATATAACTACTTTTATACATATAAAAATATATAACTACTTTTATATTTTATAAAAATATATAAAACTCCAATCTTTTTCACATTTCAGTCATCCTGAGAATATTACAAAAGAAGCTCTTCGAATGCTAGGTCAAGAAGTTATTTTCTGGGGGCTGAAAAGTTCCTGTACATCAGGGATTCTCAATCTTGGTTGCACGTTAAATCAATCACCTGAGAACCTTTTCTTTTTTGAGACAGTCTTACTCTGTTGCCCAGGCTCCAGGCCGGAGTGCAGTGGTATGATCATGGCTCATTGTAACCCTGAACTACTGGGCTCAAGTGACCCTCCTGCCTCAGCCTCTGGAGTAGCTGGGACTACAGGCACGTGACACCACATCTGGCTTTTCTTTTTTTTTTTTTTTTGTAGAGACAACATCTCATTATGTTGCCCAGACTGGCCTTGTACTCCTGGCCTTGGGTGATTTATCTGCCTCAGTCTCCAAAAGTGCTGGGATTACAAGTGTGAACCACTGCACCTGGCCACCTGAGGACCTTTTAAAACTCCCCATATCTATACCTCAGATCAGATGCCTCAGATTATTAGTGAGATTAGTGGGAGTGCAAGCATCAGGAGATTGTTAAAGCTGCCCAGGTGATTCTAACGTATAGGAAAGATTAAAAAACCGCTGCTTTCGGTGAGGGTAACTGAATTAATACACCTTTTCTCTTTGATTTACTATTGATTTTATTTTCTCTTTAATATTGATTTCTATGCAGTTTTTTTTTAAATAAAAGTTTTAGGCTGGGCGCCGTGGCTCACGCCTGTAATCCCAGCACTTTGGGAGGCCGAGGCAGGTGGATCATGAGGTCAGGAGATCGAGACCATCCTGGCTAACACGGTGAAACCCCAGCTCTACTAAAAATACAAAAAAAAATTAGCCAGGCGAGGTGGTGGGCGCCTGTAGTCCCAGGTACTCGGAAGGCTGAGGCGGGAGAATGGCGTGAACCCGGGAGGCGGAGCTTGCAGGGAGCCGAGATCGCACCACTGCACTCCAGCCTGAGCACAGAGTGAGACTCCGTCTCAAAAAAAAAAAAAAAAGTTTTACTTGGTGGTGCACATCTATAGTCCCAGCTATTCAGGAAGCTGAGGTGGGAGGTTCACTTGAGCCCAGGAGTTTGAGGCCAGCCTGGGCAACATAACAACATAGCTCAACCCCATCTCTAAAGAAAAGAAGTTTTAAAAATCTTGAAAGGTTGAGACGATACTGCCTTGTAGGTATTAGAAGGGAGCATTAATTATAATTACATATGTATTTAGAAAGAGTTAGTCTTGAGGGGGATAATGTGATCACAAGAAAGTGTAAGGTGAAATAAGGCAAATTTTCGTATTTTAAAACATAATTAATATGGTACAGTATTCCTTTAAGAGCTGAGTGCTGTTTGAAAGAAACTTAGCCAATTGGAAGTGTGAATTTAGTATTTCCTTAATATTAATATTTCCTTTAATATTAACTTAAAAAAGAAATTCAAAACTGTTGTCAGCTAATGACACAAATCCCATAAAGCTATAAATACATGAATTTAAAACAATAAAGATAGAGAAGTGAATATACCAAAAAGTCATGCTAATATCATAATTGTAAATGAGCATTACATTTAGCATAAAGTGTTCTGACAGTCAAAAACAGAAACCTAAAGAGTTACTCAATTTTTATTGCCTGAGAAGCAGAAAAAGTCCCGTTCATTACAAGATGGTAACATTTTTTCCTGGAACTGAATTCTGAAAGGAATTTATTATGTGAGTCTTTTGCAGCATGATATACAGAATAATGGATAGTATTTTTCAACAATATTATAAAGATAATGTCTTTTTTGCTTTTGTTTTTGTTTCTCATTGACTGTGTTTTAGTGAAAGAGCAGACCCCAGTTACTGTAAGGATCGCATTACTGAAGGAGCCAATATCAACAAGTCCCTTGTGACTCTGGGAATTGTCATCTCCACCTTAGGTATTTTGCTGATAGATACTGGGACTGGGAGGGAGACTTTGGAAAGTAACTCATGTTTTCATGTTGTCACAATAGGGTAGACACAGGGTTCCTTTTGGCAAGGTCACCTTCTGGTTTGGGGCAATAAAAATTGATATTTGTCCTTGGTTTTAGAGTAGAATGCTATCTTACTACCATCAGTTCTAAAAGAGGGGAGTCTAAAAAAATTATGTGGCTCAAACATTTCGTATCCTAAGTCTGAAGTCTTTAGGAATCCCTAAAATACCCTATTGTATGCAGAAAGGGATTAGGAAATATGATGGTTAACTCTGTGTTCTCCAACCATTGTTTTGTTTTAATATATTTGCTTCATAATTCCTTCTTTCTTCCATTTTCTTTTTTCGTCTTTTAAGCCCAGAACTCCCAAGTTTTCAGCAGCTGCCAGAGCCTCAACAGCTCAGTCAGCAATGGTGGTGACAGTGGAATCCTTAGCTCTCCTTCTGGGACCAGCAGTGGAGGGGCACCCTCCCGAAGGCAGTCTTATATCCCATACCGAGACTCTGTGTTGACCTGGCTGCTGAAGGACAGCCTTGGAGGCAACTCTAAAACCATCATGGTTGCCAGTGAGTGGGATGCCAGAGCTGGATCTGTGTTGGGACTGGTACTGTATCTCAGAGAAAGGGCCTTGGCCACCCAGGTTTCTCATTTTATCAGGGGTCTTATACAGCATGGGCAGTAGTATCGAGGCAAGTGAATAAGGGCTGGGATGGATGGGCTGGCATGTTTTTAAACTTTCTCCTTCTACCTCAGCGGTGTCTCCTGCACACACTAGCTACAGTGAGACCATGAGCACACTGAGATATGCATCCAGTGCCAAAAACATTATCAACAAGCCACGAGTAAATGAGGTGAGACCTTTTCAGAAGTCCTGGTCTGGTATAGTTTACACAAAGCTCTCATTTTTTTGTTCTCTTGTTGATTTCTTTCTCTTTGTACTCCCCTCAACTTTCCAGACTTGTCCTCCAAATGATGAGGGAGTAGAATTCTTTCTTGTACTGTCATCTCCTTCTCTCCTATCTCTATTGCCCTTCATTCAGTAACCTTTTATGAATAACTTATTTTAGATACTTCTCTAAGGCCATTCCTCTTAAGATTCCTTAGTTTACCATTACCGCTCTAAGAAAGATCATTTATTTTTTATTTTATTATTTTATTTTTAGAGACAGGGTCTCACTCTGTCACCCAGGCTGGAGTGCACTGGTGCAATAATGGCTCACTCTAAGAAAGTTCACTTAAAAATTTGTGCTTACTGCTTTTATTTTGAATTTTTGTTGATTCATTCCTGTGTTTTTGTATTTGTTTGCCTGTTTTCAGAAGGGATCTTGCTCTGTTGCCTAGGCTGGAGTGCAGTGGCACTATTGTGGCTCACTGCAGCTTCAACCTCCAGGGCTTAAGCGATCCTCCCACCTCAGCCTCCTGAGTAGCTGGGACCACAGGTGCCTGCCACCACATTAGGCTAATTTTTTTTAAAAGTTTTTGTAGAAACAAGGTCCCACAATATTGCCCAGGCTGGTCTCGAACTCCTGGACTCAAATGATCCTCCCACCTCAGCCTCCCAAAGTGCTGGGGTTACAGGTGTGGGCCAAGGTGCCCAGTCTTATGCCTGTGTTTTTTATGCAAGTTGTCTGTGTTTCATTTTTCTCTTTGCAAATTGCAGTGACTTCTCTGTTTAGATATTAAAAGGAGAGTGTAGGAATTCACTGGTTTTTGTTTATCGTTTAATGTTTTTTCTCTCTATTGTTTTTCTCCTCTGCCCACACAAAACCATTCATTGGTTTTTCAAAGCTAAATGAGAATTTTTCAAATGTTCCTTCACAATTTCAGTGAGAAGTTCCAGAGCAGGGATCATAGGTGGTGGCCAGACACACACTACATATATATATGTATACATATATATACATACACACATATATACATATATGTATATATACACACATATATAACCCATATGTAGACTGTTTTAAAAAGGCAATGTAATTAGGTAATATTAGGCTTAGTCACAATACAGGAAGGTTAGCACCTACTACCTATACATGCCCTAGCTTTTGTGTTACCTGCTTGACCTCTAGGGAAGTGATTCTGAAACTTTAGTGTGTATCAGAATCACCTGGAGGGTTTGTTAGAACACTGCTGGGCCCCAGTCCTTCAGAGTTTCTGATTTAGTAGGTCTGGGGTGGGCCGAAGTGTACATTTCTAACAAGTTCTTAGGTGAAGTGGATGCTGTAGGTCCTGGGACCACAACTTGAGAATGATTGACCGCTGTAGAGCCTACTCCAAAGGAGTAATCTACCTCTTCCAAGCCTATTGCAAATAGCATTTCACAGCTGAGTGGGACTTGATAACAATCAGTGGTGATGGAGTTCTCTGTGTTTCAGGATGCAAACGTAAAGCTGATTAGAGAACTCAGAGAAGAGATTGAAAGACTGAAAGCCCTGCTGCTGAGCTTTGAACTGGTATGCAGACAGTCAGAACCTTTCCATACTTAAGTGAAATTCTCCTTCTGAGCCTCTCTTCTTCTTCATAGAGTCTGGGCCCTGCTGCATTCCATGTTCTCAGTTGACTCTCATGAGGCAGAGACAGGAGCAAAGACAAAACAGAGATTTATCTGATTTCTTGGTGTAGCTTCAGGTGGTGTGGGCATTTTTTCACTTTGTCATCTCTTGTCTTGTGCCTGAATGGTCCTTGCCCTGTGTAGGCAGGTACGGAGAATGGGGCCCTCTAGGAAAATTTATTTTTATTTTCCATCTTTGTACCAATATGAGCCCAAATACATAGGTTCCTGATTTATTTCTCATTTTAATGATAAAGTCTTTCCTTTATCTGCACCGTATCTTCCTTCACAAGTGTAAGAGTGGGACCTACCTGAAGTTCAGACCAGGAAAATATCAAAGCACATCTCTATCTTTGTGCAGAGAAACTTCGGTTCATTGAATGATGAAAAGGATGAAAACCTGAAGGAGCTGGTTCTCCAAAATGAGTTGAAGGTGGGTGTGTTGGGTGGACTCAGTAGTGCTTTACATCACCCTGGGAGCTCCCTCCATTATTCCTGAGCTAGGTAGGGTTGCTCCCTTGGCAGGGCAGAGAAGAGCTGTCTAATTTGAAGACAATGTTTGTTTCCTTTAAGCCTTGACCAGGGGATGTGTTTGCCTAGGGGAGTGTTAATGGCTTTCTGACTTTCTGTATTGTTCTCTCAGGGATTCATAAGTCCTTTGGATAGTGAGAGTAGCCTGGGGGGAAAACACTGTTTTCTTGTCTGTAAATCAGTCAACCAAGATATATTCATTGTTTGAGGACCAAATAGGTTCTCAGCATGATGCTGCAAGAGGTACAGAGAGGTCCCTGTCCTCACATGGTTTGCAGTCTAGTTGGAAACATTTAAAGAATGGTGTGTTTCATGAACCATGTGATTTAGATGAAAAGGATCTAGGGAAGGAAGAAGTCATTATGGTTTGGGATTTTCAGAGCAGACATCATAGGTTGGTGCTGGAAGGCAGAGAACTGACCTTGAACTAGCCCTGGAAGGTTTGCTAGGGTTGTTACATAGGGAGAAGGGGTAAGGCATTGGGTGAGGGAGGGATAACATAAGCAAAGCCTTGAAACTGGGAGAAGGAAGGGGTGTGAGAGGCCATGTGGAAGGGCACACTGTGAGGAAGACTAAGCTGGTTAGAATGGGTGTTCATGGTAGAGGGTAGTGCAAGTAAGGTTATGGCAAGTTTAGAAGGTTTGAACTTGGTGTAAACAGGATTAATAGCTTTTTGAATCAGGTTGGTGACATAATAAAGGAGTATCTTTGGGAAATTAATATGATAGTTGTATGCATGGTGGATTGAAAGGTGGGAAGACTGGAAGCAGAGGACCAACCAGGAAAGAGGCTACTGTAATCCAGTGAGGGCAAGGACAAGACATTTTGGAAAAGTAGATTAAATGGTGATTCCCAGAGACATTTTTTAAAATTAATTTTATTTTTTTTGAGAGGGAGTCTCACTGTGTCACCCAGGCTGGAGTGCAGTGGCATGATCTCAGCTCCGCCTTCCAGGTTCAAATGATTGTCCTGCCTAAGCCTCCCGAGTAGCTGGGACTACAGGTGTGCACCACCACACCCATGTAATTTTTGCATTTTTAGTAGAGACAGGGTTTCACCACGTTGGCCAGGCTGGTCTCGAACTCCTGACCTCAGGTAATCCACCCGCCTTGGCCTCCCAAAGTGCTGAGATTACAGTCATGAACCACTGCACCTGGCCCCCAGAGATATTTAAAAGGAAAAAATGGTGGGCTGTCGTTTTTGTTGACAGATTAGATTTATTTTTATTTATTTTATTTTTTATTTTATTTTTTTTGAGATGGAGTCTCACCCTGTCACCCAGGCTGGAGTGCAATGGTGCAATCTCAGCTCACTGCAACCTCTGCCTCCCAGGTTCAAGCAATTCTCCTGCCTCAGCCTCCCGAGTAGCTGGGATTACAGGCTTACACCACCACACCCAGCTAATTTTTGTATGTTTAGTAGAGATGGGTTTTCACCGTGTTGGACAGGCTGGTCTTGAACTTCTGACCTTGTGATCCGCCCACCTCAGCCTCCCAAAGTACTGGGATTACAGGCACGAGCCACCGCACCTGGCCTATTTTTTATTATTTTGGGATGGAGTTTCACTCTTGTCATCCAGGCTGGAGTGCAGTGGTGTGATCTCGGCTCACCGTAACCTCCGCCTGCTGGATTCAAGCAATTCTCCAGCCTCAGCCTCCTGAGTTGCTGGGATTACAGGTGCCCACTGCCACGGCAGGCTAATTTTTTGTATTTTTAGTAGAGAAGGTGTTTCACCATGTTGGCCAGGCTGGTCTCAAACTCCTGATCTCAGGTGATCCACTCGCCTCAGCCTCCCAAAGTGCTGGGATTACAGGTGTGAGTCACCACACTCGGCAGATGGGTTAAATTTAAATCCTACAACCAAATGTTTCAATTTCTAATATTCTGTTGCATCATCCTTATATGTCATTAAAGTATCCTGGCCACGTTAACATTTTGTCACCCTTACGAAACCTCAAGACTAAATAACACGTCTAGAAGTTTCTCTAAAAAATTCCTCCTTCAGTCATGTATTCTGATTTTTGGTTCAGAAAATATCATCCCTCTATACTAAGAGATGAAGTGGGGGAGCCGAAATCATTCCAAACTCATGAGCATACTTGCATTATGCAGGCCAGCTGAGCTGGACTTGAACCTTCCCCTTGTTGGCTGTATCATCTTAGGCAGTGTAGGAGTAGGTGATGAAAGCTAGCCAGAGGGGCAGCTGTGCCAGGTTGGCTGAACTGTAAGCCAGAGTGCCCTACCACTCACCAATGCCAGGGGTCCCTATCCAACCCAGCCCTTTACAGGTACCCTGTAGTTTCCTGGTTTCCAAACTTCAACTCAATGATTATTAAAATAATGTTTCTAGGGCACATAAAGTACTTGTACCTAAACCTGGCATAATTTTTTTTCTTTTTTTCTTTTTTGAGATGGAGTCTTGCTCTGTTGCCCAGGCTGGAGTGCAGTGGTGCCATCTCGGCTTACTGCAAGCTCCGCCTCACGGGTTCACGCCATTCTCCTGCCTCGGCTTCCCAAGTAGCTGGGACTACAGGTGCCCACCACCACGCCCAGCTAATTTTTTGTATTTTTAGTAGAGACGGGTTTCACTGTGTTAGCCAGGGTGGTCTCAATCTCCTGACCTTGTGATCCACCTGCCTTGGCCTCCCAACGTACTGGGATTACAGGTGTGAGCCAACACACCCAGCCAACCTGGCATATTTTTTTTGTAAGTATTCCCTTTATGAGAGAAATACTTAGCTAATCTAATTTTTTATTTTTATTTTTATTTTTATTTTTTTCCTGAGCTTCCTCAGTTCTTCCATTCCCAGGTTAAGCTCATTGCTTAGGCATCAGTTTCCACTAAGAGAATAAAAAGGACCCTACATTTATCACTATGCATGTCCATAAGGTGGTCTTAGCTTAAGCCTGGGTATATTTACTTTTAAAACTCTGTTCCTGGTAGACATTAAACACTCAGTATTTTACTGTTATTGTTTTTATTGTCTTATTACATGATCTTCCAGACAATTTCCATATAGTCTTAGTTCCACCTGGGGAGATTCCTCTCAGTGCTTTGTGGTTCTGTGAGCCATGTGCAAGCTTATATGATAACTCAAAGTACTGTACTTTGGGAAAGAAGTGTGTTAGGTCATAAAAGGATTCCCAAGTATGGATCATATAAAAGTGGGGTGGGGAAAGGGAAATTATAAACACAGATGTCTAACATCCCAATTAATTTTTTAAAAATAACTTGAAAATAACATGTTTTTTTCTAATTATAAAAACAATACATGTTCATTGCAGAAAACTTTAAAAATAACATTTATTGAGAGGTCTTCTGTTTCTACAAGTAACACTTGCTTATTGTAGAAAACTTGGAAAACACAGCTTGCAGTTGGAGGAGGTAAGGGCTTCTGTGGGGCTTTGAATAGTATCCGTGAGGATCATAATAAAGTAGTACCCTGGGGAAATAGGAATAGATGTAATGACTTCTGACCTTTAGTCTGTTCCCCATGCTGAGTGTCTCAGATCACCTCCTATACCTCTGCAGATAGACCAGCTGACTAAAGACTGGACCCAGAAGTGGAATGATTGGCAGGCCCTCATGGAGCATTACAGTGTGGACATCAACAGGAGGAGGGCTGGGGTGGTCATTGACTCCAGCCTGCCACACCTGATGGCTTTGGAGGATGATGTGCTCAGCACAGGTGTTGTGCTCTATCATCTCAAGGTGAGGAGGCTGGTGTATCCTTTTCTTCCTAAGCCACTGGCCCCAGAGGTCAAGGAGGGAAAAGCTAGGACTAGCAGCCATGTTTCTGTGGATTGAAATCAAGACAGATGCCACAGAGCTGCCTTCAGGTTTGTTCTCAGGAAACTGGTCTGCCTGACAAATTGTGATCTGTTTTGCCTTTGTATGTATAGAGCAGAAGACTGGAAATCAGAATAATTGTTTTTCAACTGCAGCTACTGTTGTTCTTATGTAACTTACTTTTGTTCTCTTTGCCTTAATTTTCTCATTTTAAAGTAAGAATGATGCTTATCATATTCCTTTTCTGGCTTACTGAAGCATAGGGGTATAGTCATGGAGAGTGAAACCCTAACCTCAAGATACCATTAGTGCTCCTAAACTCTACAAATACAGACTGCTCAAAGGTGGCTTTCAGGCTGGGTGTGGTGGCTCACACCTGTAATCCCAGCACTTTGGGAGGCCAAGGCAGGCGGATCACTTGAGGTCAGGAGTTCGAGACCAGCCTGGCCAACATGGCGAAACCCCACCTCTACTAAAAATACAAAAATTAGCCGGGCGTGGTGGTGGGTGCCTGTAATCCCAGCTACTCGGGAGGCTGAGGCAGGAGAATCGCTTGAACCCGGGAGGCAGAGGTTGCAGTGAGCTGAGATCACGCCACTGCACTCCAGCCTGGATGACAAAGTAAGACTCTGTCTCAAAAATAAATAAAATAAATACAAATAATGTTTTAAAAAGGCAGCTTTCAGAGACTAAAGGGGGAATTCAGAAGATTTGAAAGTTTTCTTCTGACAGTTCCCCACTTCAACCCCAAATTAACAAACAGTACACCTCCCACTTCTCCATCACTACATTTACCTGAAAAAGGAGACAGAGAAAGTAGGTAAAGGAAGCTTAAAACATAGGGAGGGTCCAAAGAGCTAGAGTGGTGTGATGGTGGGGGAAGAGGGGATGACAGGCATCCATCTAGAAAAAGATTGAAGTGAAAGCTTCCAAACAGCACCTGGCCCACCTGGCTCTGTGTCACCTGGAGGCCAGTCCTCATATTCTGAGTGAAGTGGTTTTGAGAGTTAGAGGCCTATGGTAGAGAGTCTTTCATCTTGTTCTCATCAGTGTGTTCTGTGGGAGGACAGTTCCTATGGACAGCAGAACGTACTTCACATGCTCAAAATCCCTGTGCTCACTGAAAAGCTAGTCTTCATTCTCATAATTATCCCCAGCTGACATTTAAAAAGAACAAAGAGAGTTTCTGGGGAGTATGTAATGCTGCTGTTATCCCTGGAGACACTGGACTCCTTCCTAGTGCTGCAGAGCATATGAAAGTGAGATGTTAGCAAAGCTCATCGGGGTTCTTAGGATAAGCCCTTTGGGAAGTTGTCAGAGACTGAGCTTCTCAGACAGAAAATTTAAAGTAGCTTATTTTCTGGTACACGGGGCATAAATTTTCTTAGCGAAAGTGCCTGAGGCAGAAGTGGCTGACAACTTTTACCTTAGCAAGAGAACTAAACACCAAATGGCTGTATAGATCCTCCCATTAGTCAGAACCACAGAGAGAGGTTGGAGGTCAGGAAGAGACCAGATTGATTAAAATGGTCAGTATCTGAGTAGAACTGATCTGATATATAGATTGGATGTGGAGTGAATAGATGAAGCTAGAAATCAAGTAGTAGAGCTTAGGGTAGCAGCAGAGGGTTAAAGGACATGACTGTTAGATTGAATCGTAGACATGGAGATGAACGATGACCTCATCTGAAGATAGGATTGCTGATTTTTTTTTTTTTTTTTTTTTTTTTTTTTTTGAGACGGAGTCTCTCTCTGTCACCCAGGCTGGAGTGCAGTGGCGCGATCTCGGCTCAGTGCAAGCTCAACCTCCTGGGCTCAAGTGATTCTCCTGCCTCAGCGTCCTGCGTTGCTGGGATTACAGGCGTGCACCACTGTTGGGAATAATGCTTAAAATGTTAAGGAAATTGAACACTTAAAGGATTTTTAGTAAAGCAATTTTACTTTTGCACAGAGGGGTGCTTCTCTTTGACCAGTTGCCATGAGAACACATCTGAACAAAGGGGCATGAGAACCTTTATTTCTGATGCAAGTTCTGCTCCTGTACCCTTTCCCCTTCCCCGTTGGCCAGGGTCAGGTCGTACATTCTAAACTAATCCCGGTTGGCTAAACATTTGAACCTTTTTAGATAAGGTGGGCATGTAAGGGAGAGAGGGGAAAGGGGAAGAAGTGTCTGCGATGAGCTAGACAGCTAGTTTTTTTTTTTTTTTTTTTAAATAAGGAAAGGAATGTGAGCTGGTACTGATAATGCCTGGTACTGTGGCATGTCTGGGCATGTAATAAAGGCAGAAAGGAAGAAAAAAGTGAAAAAGGAAAAAAAAAAGGAAAAAGGAAAAAAAAAGGTGGGGGGTGGGAGATTGCTATGAATTGAAGAATAAACGATTGATCAGGCTAATTTTTGTGTTTTTAGTAGAGACGGGGATTCACCATGTTGGCCAGGCTGGTCTTGAACTCCTGACCTCAAGTGATCCACCGACCTTGGTCTCCCAAAGTGCTGGGACTACCAGCATGAGCCCTCACGCTCCGCTGGATTGCTGATTTTTATTGCTTAGTCTGTGCATAGTGAGGATTTTACTCCCTTCCTGGTGCATTTCCAGAGGACCTGGGTGATGAGATTTTAGTCTACTTCTAATCCTGCCATTTCTACATTTTATGTACTTTCCCCACCTTTTGTTTGTGTAGCTATTGACTTAGGTAATAGTACTAACAGTAATGGCCCAAGATTCTGTTTGTTGTTGTTTGTTTGTTTGTTTGCTAAGTTTGTTACCTAGAACTAGTCTCTGGCAACCTGGAAGCTGTTTTTCCCTGGGTCACCTTGGGGAAGTGTCTTGGGTGGGAAGAAGACAGAGAGAAGGACAGGGAGAGCCCAGGTTACTGATATGCTGGACTTCATCCTCGTAATTGCCTTTGTGCCACTAACCCTCCTTACATAAAGAGGCAAGGTGGGCAGTGAACGCATATGCCAGCCAGCTCAGTCCTCATCTGAGATGCCATCACCTTTTGTTGGTAATTTCTACCCTGCAGATCTAGAAGTTATGATGTGCCGTAGCCTTTATCTTTTTGGAAGCGCTGTCCCTGAACACACATGAAAAGTTTCTACCTTTTTCCCTTGAACTGCCCTCTGATTCTGTTTGACAGTGTTTGTGGAGGCTAGCATCTCTTGACTGCTGTGGTCTTCAGTGCCTGAGCAGGAAAGGTTGGCTCTGGCTGTTTGTGTGTTTGCAGAGAGGAGCGACAGAGGGGGATGCAGTGAGGACAGAGCCTCATTCATTACTGCCAGGATTCTTCCTTCTCACAAGCTATTTTGGAGGAGTGTCAGGGACCTCCCTGCTCTGGCTGCTGACGGTGAAGCCTAGTGGGGAATTCTCTGGTCTCCTTAAAAACATTGCTGGGCCAGATGCGGTGGCTCACACCTATAGTCCCAGCAGTTTGGGAGGCTGAGGCAGGCAGATCACCTGAGGTCAGGAGTTCGAGACCACCCTGGACAACATGGCAAAACCTCGTCTCTACTAAAAATACAAAAATTAGCTGGGCATGGTGGCACACACCTGTATTCCCAGCTACTCGGGAAGATGAGGCAGGAGAATCACTTGAACCTGGGAGGCGGAGGTTGCAGTGAGCCGAGATCATGCCACTACACTCCAGCCTGGGTAACAGAGTGAGACTCCATCTCAAAAATAGTAATAATAATAATAATTACTGGTCAGGTGTGGTGGCTCATGCCTGTAACCCCAGCACTTTGGGAAGCCAAGGCAGCAGATCGCCTGAGGTCAGGAGTTCAAGACCAGCCTGGCCAACATAGTAAAACCCTGTCTCTATTAAAAATACAAAAATTAGCCAGGCATAGTTGCAGGCGCCTGTAATCCCAGCTACTTGGGAGGCTGAGGCAAGGGAATTGCTTGAACCTGGGAGACGAAGGTTGTGGTGAGCTGAGATTGCACCACTGCACTCCAGCCTGGGCATCAAAGTGAGACTCTGTCTCAAAAAAAACAAACAAAAACTCATTCATTACTAGGGAGGTGTTATGGTAAAGTCGGAAAAGCCTGCAGGGGCTTAGGATCCAAAGAGACCTGAATTCTAGTCATAGCTCTCCTATTTGGTATGTGGGTTTCTTAGGCAGTTTATCCCCTGTGAGCTTCAGATTCCTCATCAATAAAAAGAAGATGAGAATACTTACATTTTGAGTTGTTAAAGGATAAAGTTATATGATTTGTGTAAAGTACTCAACATAATGCCTACGACATATCGAATGGTTAGTCAATAAACGATAAAGATATGTCTAAAATTTAGCATCCCGGTTGCCATGTTGCTGCCTTTTCCTAACAGAGCTATGTGGGTCTTAAGCAGATTTGCCGTAATCCAAGGTCTAAAAGGCCTTGTCTTCAACTAATCCACTGATTCATTTATACTAACTCCAGTTTCCCCCTCCTCTCTTACACTCTCTTCCAGTTCTTTTTTATTCTAGAGGTGCTTTTCTCCTATTTGTGCTTTTACCCTTCTTAGAATCTGGTGTCTGTTAAACTTCATCTGCGGACCAAGAAGGTAAAAATCCTGTGTTTCCATAAATCTTCACAAAATGCTTGTTTCATTGAGACTTACTGGATCAAACTTGGACCACACCAACCTTTGCCTCTTAGGGAAAAGCCATACTTTTGCATTTATTTTCTCAGACTAGAGAATTTTTCTCACCAATGGCTGTAACTATTCCCTAACTTTAGGCTGTGGGACAGAAAGGAGTGTGCCCACACTTGCTGGACTTTGCAAACAGCTTGGGCCACTTTGTGGTATATTTTTAAGCTGTACCATCTCAGGGGCTTCCTGGCTGTAGAGTGAGTGGGCAGAGGGTCAGAACAGCCTGGACCAAAGTTGAGAAGTGGTACAGACCAGGCTGGGATGGGATGAGAAGTGGTACAGATGAGGCTGGGAAGAGAGTGAGAACATTCTAATGTGGACTCTCCTGTAGGGCAAGGCTCTGTCCCTTTTAATTCTCATTAAAATGGCTTTTTTCCCCCTTTAGGAAGGGACAACAAAAATTGGAAGGATTGACTCAGACCAGGAACAGGACATTGGTAAGTGACAGAGCATAGGAGTCCAACGTTTTGGGGCAAGTATTTGTGTCTGAAAGGTTTCTTCAGAGGACTCTGATGATGCTCTCAGAAGGGAATCATTGGCGTATTCAGGGCCTGCTTCTCTTTCCGCTGCTAGGTTTCAGGTCTGGGATGTGATTAGGGAGAGACCCACACGGTGGGAAGATTTCAGGTATGGGTGGTTTCAGGTTGGCTCTTTCTCTTTCATTATGGTATGAGGTCTTCCAGGTGTTGGATTCTGATCTCACAGAAAGAAATGGAGAGGATG
Organism: Theropithecus gelada; assembly: GCF_003255815.1. Taxonomy (NCBI): domain Eukaryota; kingdom Metazoa; phylum Chordata; class Mammalia; order Primates; family Cercopithecidae; genus Theropithecus; species Theropithecus gelada. The sequence continues at coordinate 18,086,595 of NC_037674.1, forward strand.
TTTCCCTGGATCGTCCTCCCACCCAAGTGACCACCACCTCTTTTGTAGTCCTGCAGGGTCAGTGGATCGAGAGAGACCACTGCACTATCACCAGTGCCTGTGGTGTAGTTGTTCTCCGGCCTGCCCGTGGGGCCCGCTGTACAGTCAATGGCCGGGAGGTCACTGCCTCCTGCCGTCTGACCCAAGGTAGGACTGTCTACAGCCCTGTTTATCCCAAGACGAGTGATGAACCATTTCCAGTCTCATGGGCCCAGACAGCTCAGTGAAGCAGGCTTTAAAAACGAGTCACCCAACCTCTGCACCCTGAAATCTGAAGATTTTCTAATATGATCCTATTCCCATAAACAAGCCTTAATTTCAAAGTCTCGTAATGAAGAATGACTCTGAAATTGGTACCTGTGTTCATTAGCTCTGTCTCCCTAGGAAAGTCTCTGAGCCTCACTTTCCTCATCTATAAAATGGGGATAATAATAGGATCATTGTGAGGATCAAATGAACCTTATAGTTCTTAACAGTGTGCTTGGCACTCAGTAAACACTCATTATCATTATTACTATAATTACCGCTACTGTTATTAATCTATGCAAATTCTGTCTGTCCTTTGATACTGAACTGAGATTCCTCCTCTTCCATCAAGTGTTCCCTGACTACTCCACCTGGAACTCAACTTCCTTTCCCTTGGAGTAGTAGAGTTCTTCCTGTCTGTCTGATTAATTCAAGATGTATGCTGTGAGATACAGAATTAATACATATCAACTCAGCAAAATTATCAGTTATCGAGGGCATGACTTTGTCTCATAGAACAGTACCCTACACATAGTATGTACTCCAAAACATGAGCTGTTGATTGAATTCTCACTTGTCTCTGTGCTGCAGGAGCTGTCATAACCCTGGGGAAGGCACAGAAGTTCCGATTCAACCACCCAGCAGAGGCTGCTGTCCTGCGGCAGCGAAGGCAGGTTAGCAGGGCTGTGTTTTCTAGGTTATTGCTGGCCTCCCTGTTTCCACTTTTTAGAGGAAACACCAAGCTGGGAGAGGTGGAGGTGATGCCAGCAGCCTCACTGCGCTTTTTTCCGTGTTCAAGGTTGGAGAGGCTGCTGCTGGTGGTGGCTCTTTGGAGTGGCTGGATTTGGATGGAGATCTCACTGCCTCCCGGCTAGGTCTCTTCCCTTTGCTTTGGAAGGAAGGGTAAGAAATAGCTGCTCATACTGATGTGGAACCTACTGAGTTCACTTCTTAGTCCATTACAGCATGGATGAGGGTGGGGGTGGGGGGTGATTAATGTAGCAGCCAAGGTCTGAATGAGCCCTTGTCTGAATCAACTTGGGCAAGTCATTTGATGATGCTGAACTAGCTGCTAAGTTTGTAGTTGGCAGGGAAGTGGTCTTGGCCCTTGTTCATTTCTTGTTCGGTATTTCAACATTTTCATCACTGAAAGAGGTATTTTATTTGATGTTCCTATGGCCACCTTTTCTCTCTCCACAAAATTTAGCTGTGATATGTTTGTGGACATCTTTGTTTTGAGCTTACCTTCCTATATACTCCTTTAAATTCTGGCCTGTGTGTGAGCTCATAGTATATGTCACATAGTATATGTGAGCGCATAGCTTCCAGAACATACAGCTTTCTCTGAGTTTTTAAAGATAGTATGTGACTGAGAATCCTTTCTTTCTCATAACCAAGAATCCAGAACTGTGCATAAGAGAGACAGAAACTAGAGGAACAATAGGAAAATATCTTTGGGTTCTACCCTCTCATACCCACTTTGCCTGCATTGTAACTATGAGACACTGAGTCAGAGTTCTACATGTGATTGATGGCAACTACTTTTCTACTTCATCCATTTCTACATAAAACACCATTCCCAGATCTAGAAGCCTTGCAGATTTGGTACTGGGAATCCTTCTATTCCTGTACATCAAAGTGACCTCTGCCTTAGAGATTTCCTTTAGAAAATTTCAGCAGGGGACTTGGTGCCTGTGACATCACTGGTGCTGGGAGGCTGCCAAGCACCTTGAGCACAGGGTCTCAGTAGAGTTACGGTGGCCCATAGTTTCATAGGATCCAGCAGTTCTTTCCTCAGGCCAGCAGCATTTGATGGCAGATGAAGACAATCTTATGTCTAACCTTGGCAGTGAGGAGTGTTGGATACAGGAGCAGAAGTGCTCTGGTTCAGGGCCGGGCGTGATGGCTCATGCCTGTAATCCCAGCACTTTGGGAGGCCGAGGTGGGCGGATCACAGGGTTAGGAGATCAAGACCATCCTGGCTAACATGGTGAAACCCTGTCTCTACTAAAAATACAAAAAAAAAAAAAAAAAAAAAATTAGCCTGGCATGGTAGCACGCACCTGTAGTCCTAGCCACTTGGGAGGCTGAGGCAGGAGAATTGCTTGAACCCGGGAGGCGGAGGTTGCAGTGAGCCGAGATTACGCCACTGCACTCCATCCTGGGTGACAGAGCAAGAGTCCATCTCAAAAAAAGAAAAGCAATGTTCTGCTTCAGGAAACATGAACAGCAGGCAAGTCCTCATGGGACAGCTGCTCAGTGAAGGATGCTACAACAGAAATTTAATGAAGGATGATCCTAGTGTTGAATAACCGAGAGCTCTGTGGGATGGAGAATAAGGTAGAAGAAGTGACACAAAGTGGATTCAGGGCTTAGGCTGGAGCTTTTGTTTTGTCAGAGCGACTTTCCTTCTTTGTAGTGAAGTCATGAAAGTAGCTCCTATTTTAGGTAAGGTTTGTGTTGGGAAGACTCATTGAAGATCTGTTTTTCCCAGAGTTCAGAGGTTTACAGAAAATATCACTGCAACTTAAATAGCTGAGAATGGAAGAGATGCATTGCAGCAGACAAAATTGGTTCATGTCCTGGCTGTGGTACAGAAAAGATATGTGACCTTAGGCAAGTCATTGAATCTCTGAGCCTGTTTCCCTACCTCTAAAGAGACAATACTGCCATCTGTTTTCCAGGGATTCTTGTGATAAAGATTGAAAGAGCGAGTATATATGCATGGTGTGGACACACCCCACAACCCCTATTGCTGCCAGCAAGGCTGCCTCCCTTTCTCTTTCCTGTCTTCCTGTCTCAACCCAGCTCACCTGTCCACCCCAGAGTAGATCATGGTGTTGTGCTCTTCTCCTGCCTTTTAAAAGTCTTCTATGGCTCTCTAGCCCCACAGGCACTGACATGACCTTTCAGACACATAAGCATGTGTCCTTTCATTCAGAGAAGACAGGAATTTCAGAATCACGCCCTCTCCCACACACTGCCTCCACTCTTGAGCCACCAGCTCTAGGAGCCCTGGGCTGGTCCTGCCCAGCTACCGTAGCCAGCATCTGTGCCAATCCGTGGTGGAGGTGGTGTGGTGTGGTGCTCAAGTCTGTGATTGGGCAAAGGGACCCGGGAGAGGAACCTGCACGACTAGAGAAAAATATAAATTGTTAGCTGGGCTCCCAGTCTGGATTTGTGGTTGTGTGTCTACGAGTCTCTCCCTCTGCTCTTGGATGGGGTTGGCTCCAAAGCCTCCCTTTATCCCAGGCTTCCTTTCCCTCATTTATCTCTGGAGCAGCATTCATGAGGAGCCTGCAAAGCTGGAGCTGGCTCCAGAGCCAGGGGAAATCGACCAGTCTGCCTTTCTTTTCTCCTTGCAGCAGTAATCCAGACCAGAGAGGAATTTGTCTTTGAATACCGTTGCCTGTGTTCTTGGCATTTTCCCATTTGGAATTTTAGGGGGTTAACCTTAAGTGCCTAGAGCCTGGGAGCCACTGTTGCTGCTGCCGCTGCCACCACTGCTGCCACTGCGGCTTTAGTAAGTAGATGCTGCTGCAATCTGCTGCAGAAGCTGCCAAACCCCGAGACTGGGGGAGGGCTGTGAGAGAAGCAGCAGGAGGGTGCAGTGGAGTCCTCACAAGCAGGTGACTAGGCAGCAGCCGGGGGATACTGGAGCCACCAGAGATGAAGGGCAGTCACCTGATAAAGACAGAGGTCCCTTGGCTGGCAGGTAAATGAAGACTCGCCCTTTGTAATCCACCCAGACATGTAGCATAAGGTTGCTATTTTCTTTTTCACCTGCTTTCTGGGAACTTGACAAAATGTGCTTAGCAGAGGGGCCATTCTGTCTGATCGTGTGGCCTCCTGGGTGAATGCGCTGCATCTATAGAAATCACAGCAGACAGCCTCTCCTTACAGGTCCTATTGCTCTGCAGGAAACAATATCATAGCTGCCACTTTCTTAGGTGAACGGTAGGGAGTGCCCCTTCTAGGGAGAAGCAAATTGTAAATCTGAAGGTTGAGGAGAAAGCCAGGCAAGGAAGCTGAGTAATCTCAGAGTTCAGATAAAGATCCTGTCTCAGCCTCCTGCATCTGGTGGTCTGTGGGTCTTAGCTGGGTTTGTCTAGGACCCTTTGATGGGCTCATGTTTGTAATTCAGCCATTTCTTTAGTCAGACACAATTTGGAGCAGTAATACAAGCATGATACATATAGATGTATGTTTCCTGTTAACTGCTTTTTCTATTTGTTTGGCATTAACAGGTTTCTATTCCAGTTGCTATCCTGAGCCTCCGCGTAACAGAGTACCCTTCCTCTTTCTGTATGCTCCACTGTGTATATCTGGCCTTTTGCCCACAGCAATCAGTGCTAGTCTTCTGAGCACACTCACTCAAGTGTCTGGACATGTTCTAGTCCTTGGACCTGTTGCAGATTGAATGACCTCATAGCCTCCTTCCCTGGGAAGAAACTGTGGTTGTGTGAGCTCCCACTCCCATTCCTCCGGGCTATTCCACCTATCACTCTTCACCCATCCATCTTTCACTGTCCTCCAAAGGCTGCATTATGAAATCTTAATTTCTTCCAAGGCAGGGGCGGCAAACTTTTTCTGTAAAAGGCCAGATAGTATTTTAGGCTTTGTGGGCCATATGGTCTGTGCTGCAACTACTGAGTTTTGCCAAGGTGGTGCAAAAGCAGCCCTAGACAGTAAATAAATGGGTGTGGTTGTGTTCTAATAAAACTTTATTAATAAAAACAGGCAGCAGACCAAATTTGGACTCACAGGCTTTCATTCGTGGACCTCTTCTGTGATACCCATGTGATTTCATTCTGCTGTACGAAGTGGTAGATCTCCTAAAAAGTGGTTCCCTTACAGCATACTGGTCATACTGCCTGAGATATGGTTCCAGCATCAAACCAATAAGCTTCTCCAAGCTTCCAAGTCATGACATCCTGGGATTGTAGGGAAGGCTGGATAAAGCAGGCTTGATTCTAACTTTTTTGTCAGCCTCTGGCAGAATCTGACTGTTCCCAGCCACTCCCATTCTGTGCCCATCCTGGGGTATCCATACGGTTGGCTTCTTTAAATACCTAAATAACAGGGATGAAGATACCCTGCAGAAAAAGCATTTGAGGTCCTTGCATGACCCCAGGGAAAGGTCGGCAAGTGAGTAGAAGCTGTCAGTTTCCAGAGTAAGCCTCTGAATCATCTATGGTCATATAGGAACCTGGTGGCAGAGTAAGGCATGACTAAAATCTAGAATTTTTTAGGCCGGGCATGGTGCATAGTGGTTCATGCCTGTAGTCCCAGCACTTTGGGAGGCTAAGATGGGGAAATCACTTGAGGTGAGGCGTTTGAGACCAGCCTGGCCAACATGGTAAAACCCTGTCTCTACTAAAAATACGAAAATTAGCCAGGCGTAGTGGCACATGTCTGTAATCCCAGCTACTTGGGAGGCCGAGGCAGGAGAATCGCTTGAACCCGGGAGGCAGAGGTTGTAGTCAGCCAAGATCTTGCCACTGCACTCCAGTCTGGGTGACAGAGTGAGACCTTGTCTCAAACAAAAAAAATCTAAAATTTTTTAAAGCTGTTTATTATGGAAGACTTCAAATACAACACAAATTATCAACTCATGGCTAATCTTAGTTCTTTTATATCCATACTCACTCTCCCTCATTCCCTCTCACTGGATCTAGACAAATTCTTGGCATATTTCACCAGTAAATGCTTCAGTATATATTTCTGAAAGGTGTGGTAGAGTCTAAAACTCTTGGATCCTATTCCAGGGCTTATTCACTGAAAACAGCTCTCAAGTGGAGACCAGCTGTGTTTTGGGTCACACACACAGGCATGGTGTGTGTGTAAATTATCAGCTGGCTTTTGCTACCAGATCACAGAGGATTTCTGTTTCAGGGAATGGAGATGCAGTAACAATCTCTGAATATGTAGGAGAGAGTGTTTCTGGAGCTTCTGCTTTACTGAGTGTTTCCAACATATTTTTAGCAGACACCTTTTGATTCTTTTTAAAGGACCAAACTTCTGAATTTAGCGAAAATGTTTTTGTGTCTTTTTAAAAAGAACAATTTTCCTGGTGATTTTCCTTATCTACAGTGGATCTGTGTTTCTGCTAAACCCCACAACTCTAAGAATACGTCAGTTTAATGACCATTCTCCCCTCCTGCACTGTGACATCATGACCTGCCTGTGACACCATGCCTGTTTGTCCAAGGTTGCCAGAAGTCCAAAGCACTCTCTACCCTGTTGATTGCAGGGGCTCTCTTGGAAGGCCTTATACTGCTGTCAGTTTGTCCTGAGCTTGGTTTGCATTTCCTGTTGGGTAACCTCAGCTGCTTCTGTGACAGGAGAGCACTTGAAGAGCAATGTGACGAGGACCGTCAGCCACCGAGGGATGGAGAGACATCCCACAGGGCCCAGATTCAGCAGCAGCAGAGCTACGTGGAGGATTTGAGGCATCAAATCCTAGCAGAAGAGATTCAAGCTGAGAAGGAACTGGAATTTGACCAAAGTTGGATTAGCCAGCAGATTAAAGAAAGTAGGTGTCCACCACTTAATGTGTTTGCCTGACTTCCTTATTCTTTCATTTTCGTGCTTCCTCAGCCTTCTGTATTCTCTCTTTGGTTTTCTTTGTGATATGATGGAATCTTTGGTATTAGATGTTCTCTTTTCTTTTAGACACCAGAGGTTCTTATAAGAAGAGGGCTGGAAGCAAGAATAAGGAAGCTAATTTCCTTATTGTCCTCAGAATTATGGACCTACTACTTACCACTCCTCATTTGCTTATGTGTCCATACACTACTGCCTGCCCTAACATGTGCCCACTGTTGTGCTGAGGCTTGAGGGTCTTCATTCCCTTACCCTGTGGTAAGGGAGCCCTGTAGCTCTGCAGCCCTCATCCTGCCATATCACCTTGGCCAGCTCTTTCACTCCACACAGGTCCAGCCATGGCTGGAGGTGTCTGAGTCCAGGCAGCCACAAGCAGGGAAGGAGATGCTGAACTTCTCTCCGGGTGTTTTTGGTTCCCAGACCAGCAGTGTCTGCTCAGAGAAGAGACCTGGCTGGCCAGCTTGCAACAGCAGCAGCAAGAAGACCATGTAGCAGAGAAAGAACTTGAGGCATCTGTGGCACTTGATGCGTGGCTTCAGACAGATCCTGAGATTCAGCCATCCCCATTTGTCCAAAGTCAGAAAAGGGTGGTGCAACTGCAGCTCCTGCGGAGACACACTCTTCGGGCAGCAGAGCGGAATGTCCGGCGGAAAAAGGTCTCATTCCAGCTAGAGAGAATCATCAAAAAGCAGAGGCTGCTGGAGGCCCAGAAGAGACTGGAGCAGCTCACGACATTGTGCTGGCTCCAGGATGACAGCACCCAGGAGCCCCCATACCAGGTCCCCAGCCCTGATGCCACAGTCCCACGGCCTCAATGTAGAAGCAAATTGACGAGTTGCAGTTCTTTGAGCCCCCAAAGGCTCTGCAGCAAGCACGTGCCCCAGCTACACAGGTAGAGCCAGTAGTTGTCACCTGGAAGCACTTGGTTAAAGTTTACAACCTTGTTGCCCAGGTAGTGTTCTGTTTTTCCCCATGCCTCATTTCCTCAGTCTGTGAAATGGAAGGATGTGTATAGTCCTCTCTTCCTCATGGCTTTTTCTGTCTTCTGGCTACTCTTCTTCCTTCTGTGTATATCGTTTTAGATTCAGGCCATTCCCATCTTCCTTACCCTCCAAGCAGCAATTCTTGCTTCTTTGGTAATATCTTAGGAGTAAGGATCTCGGCCTCATTTTTCATCTGTTCCTTAGACCTGGACTATCCATATATGTTTCTTTGTAAGTCACACCTCAGTCTTGTCATGCCTGTAACCAGACTCTTGACTCCTACACCACCTCCCTCCCTGACCCACCACATCAAGTGAGCTTTCTGACCCCACCTCCCACCTGGTGAGTAAGCTCTCTTTTTGACTCCCAGGTTCAAGTTGGGACCTTCCTTCTTTTCTCCATTACCCCTTATATGCCATCAAGGCCGGGCTGTATTATCTCCCAGACTCGTTGGAGCAAGGGTTTCTGTCTTATATCTCTTTATATCCTCAGGACCTAGCACAGGTTCTCGTCCATAGGAGGTTCACAATTAACGTCTATTGGTGTTATGTTTGCTCACCTCTCTGGTCTTCAAAGTACTCGGTGGGCTTTTTAAAAATTTAATATGAAAAAAATTTAAACATATGCCAAGTTGGAAGAATAGTATATGTATCACTGATACTATTCAGCGATTATTAGGCTTTACACACTTGCCTACCTTCCCATTTTCTGAAGTTTTTTAAAGCAACTTCTAGACACCTTGTCCCTTTAGTTCTGTATTTCTAAGTATATACTTCTAAAAAAAATGGACTTTTCTTGTAACCACAGTGTTGTGACAGCTACCAAAATTAAGATTATTTGATGTATTCTAAAACCTAGGCCATGTTCAAATTTCTCTGCTTGCCTAAAACTATTTACAGTTTTCTTTTTTCTCTCTCTCTTTTTTCTCTAACATGGTTCAGCATTAAAATGGTTGGTTTTTCAAATCAAGATCCAAGCAGGATTTACATGCTGCATTTGTTTGTTGTTTTTCAGGTTTCTTTTAACCGTTCTTCTTGTTTTATTTGTAATCATTATTTTTACTACTTCATATTATTGATAATTACAGTTCTGTAGAATATGTATCACTCTATAGATTTATCTTTTGCTTCCTTATAATACCATTTAAGTTGTTCCTCTATTCCTCATATTGCCTATTAATAGGAAACTTTCCCTGTAAGTGTGATTAGCTTCAGTTCAGTTTTTTTTTTTTTTAAATTTTCTTTTTTGAGACGGAGTCTTGCTCTGTCGCCCAGGCTGGAGTGCAGTAGTGCAATCTTGGCTCACTGCAAGCTCCGCCTCCCAGGTTCACGCCATTCTCCTGCCTCAGCCTCCCGAGTAGCTGGGGCTACAGGTGCCCGCCACCACACCCGGCTAATTTTTTAAAATTTTTTTATTTTTGTAGTAGAGACGGGGTTTGACTGTGTTAGCCAGGATGGTCTCGATCTCCTGACCTCGTGATCCACCCATCTCGGCCTCCCAAAGTGCTAGGATTACAGGTGTGAGCCACCGCGCCCAGCCACTTCAGTTCAGTTTTTTAATAAGATGAAGAAATTGAGGAACAGTGTGGGCCTGGAGCTTCTTGGAGAGCTAGGACTAGTGTCCACAATTTCCTTTAATACCTAGGGAGCTTTTCTCTGGCTCTGAAGTCAATAGGAGACAGTGACATTGGCCTTGTTTTTAACCTCCTTCTGTTCACAGGAAGTAGTACCTCACGTCTTCTGAGATAGCTTTCCTTGTCTTCACAGCATTTTCCTAAGTTGGGATCCCTCTACCACATTACCACCTATGCCTGACCCTACTCACCAAACATCAGAGAAAACATCATCAGAAGAGTGTTTGTCACAGGCTGCTTCCTACCCTCCAAGGATAGGGTGTCTCCGCAAGAACGGCCTGCATTCCTCAGGCCATGGGCAGCCCTGCACAGCCAGAGCAGCCTTGTCCAGGAAGGGAGCCTCAGCTCCAGACACTTGGCTCACCGTGAGTCCCAACTCTGTTGGCATCCAGGAAATGGAGAGGGTGGGTAAGCAGCCCCATCAGATGGTGATCCAGGGCTTAGCATCTCTGAGGAAATCAGCTAACAAGCTAAAGCCAAGGCATGAGCCAAAGATCCTCACCTCTACTACCCAGACCAGAGGGGCAAAAGGACTAGCAGACCCTAGCCACACACAAGCTGGGTGGCGAAAAGAAGGTAACCTTGGGACCCACACGGCTGCTAAGGGAGCCAGTGGCAATTCCCCATATCCTCATGGACCCAGGCAGACTGCTGGGCATGGAAAGGCAGTCAAGACGTTTTGGACAGAATACAAACCACCTTCTCTAAGCAGGGCATCAAAAAGGCATCAGAGGGTTCTGGCAGCTAGGGTCAGAAATATTACCAAAAAGTCCTCTCACTTGCCTCTTGGCAGTCCTTTGAAGAGACAACAAAATACGAGGGACCTAGACACCATGGCCCCACTCACAGATTTTAGTCCAGTAGTGGATCATTCAAGAGAAGACAATGATTTTTCTGACTCAGATAGCAACTACTCAGTGGATTCTCTCTCGTGTGTCTATACCAAAGCCCTGATAGAGCCGCTAAAGCCAGAGGACCCTCAGGAGAGGAAGTGGGATTTCCCAGAGCCAGAGAACTCTGAAAGTGACGACAGCCAAATATCTGAGGACTCACTGGCTGAGAAGAGGTACCAAAGCCCACAAAACAGGCTAGGGGGAAATCATCCCACCAACCACCATGGCCACCCCAGGACCAGAGCTAGAGCTTCTGTGAGGGGCTTCATTGCACCCTCAGACAGTGACCTACTTGCTCAAACTCACAGGAGCTTCTCCTTGGATAGCCTGATTGATGCTGAGGAAGAACTAGCGGAAGATCAGCAAGAAGAACCTTTCCCTGGTTCAGCTGATGAGATACCCACAGAGACTTTTTGGCACCTGGAGGACTCCAATCTGCCTGTAATGGACCAAGAGGCAATATGCAGGCTTGGTCCCATCAACTACAGAACAGCAGCTAGGCTGGATGCCGTCCTGCCAATGAGCAGTTCGTTTTACCTTGATCCTCAGTTCCAACCCCGTTGTGAGCTCCAACCCCACTGTGAGCAGGCAGAGTCACAGGGAGAGCCAAGCTACTCTGAACAGGCCAACTCTCTCCAAGGCATGCAGCTTTCAAGAGAGAGCCCACTGATGTCCATGGATTCCTGGTTTTCCTGTGATTCTAAGATCAACCCCAGCAGCCCCCCAGGAATAGTGGGTTCTTTATGTCCAAGTCCTGATGTGCAGGAATTTCACCACTGTAAAGGGGAGAGACCTGGATACTGGCTAAATACTGAGGAACTAAAGCCATCAGATGCAGAAACGGTTCTGCCATATAGCTCCAAACTGCACCAAGGCAGTACTGAGCTGCTCTGCATTGCAAGAGATGAGCACACAGCGTCTGCTTCTGATACGTCGAGGCTGTCTCTCTGGGGAATTCAAAAGCTTATTCAACCAGGAGCTGATGGCACTTTTCAGGGCAGATGCATCCATGACACGACCCAGCAGGGCAGCTCTGAAGCATCCCACAATTCTAGTGTATCAAACGTGCTGTCTGCCTCTGCCACCACATTGACTCATGTAGGCGGCACCCACGAAAGGGACTGGTCTGCCCTTCAGCAAAAGTACCCCCTTGAACTCTCTCACCCTGTTTTGGAGGCCATAGGAGCGCCCAGGCCAGCTTTCCCCTACCTTGAGGAAGACTCTGGTTCCCTGGCCCAAGCTTCTGGTGAAGGAGGAGATACTTCATTGCCAGTGGGCCCTAAGGTATCTAGCAATCTGAATCTCAACAACTTTCCAATCCATCTATCCAGAATCAGGCGTTTGAGGGCAGAGAAAGAACAGGACAGTTTAAATGCCAAATTAGAAGGTGTTTCAGATTTCTTTAGCACTAGTGAGAAAGAGGTGAGTTATGACGAAACTTATTCAGCAGACTTAGAATCATTGGCTGCTTCTCGATCTACAAATGCACAGGTCTTTGCAGTAGGGAACACGATACCAGGTTCCATGACAGAAGCATGTGAAGTCAAGCAGAACAACTTGGAAGAATGCCTTCAGAGTTGCAGGAAACCTGGACTGATGACTTCCTCTGATGAGTATTTTTTCCAGAAGAACGCTTGTCACAGTAATGTCACTACAGCCACCAAAGCAGACCATTGGCCCCAAGGCTGGGCTCCTCTCAGGAAAAATAGTGCAGTCCAGCCAGGGCAATTAAGTCCTGACAGCCAGTACCCACTAGAGGAAGAGAAGACAGATTGCCAGGAGAGCTCTAAGGAAGCAGTTAGAAGACACATAAATATCTCCTTTGCCTTTCCTTCAGGTCCAGAGCTATACCTTCACTCTGCTGCCTGGAATCCATTGTCATCTTCCCTGCAGCCCCCACTCTTGGAAACATTCTATGTGACCAAAAGCAGGGATGCCCTGACAGAAACTGCCTTAGAGATTCCAGCTTGCAGAGAAGTAAGGGTACCTTCCCCACCCCCCAGGGAAGCCTGGGGCTTTGGTCACAACCGCCAAGCTCTCCAAGATGCTTATTTGAAGAATAATTTGCCAGTGCTGTTACAAAACCAGAATTCTAAGGTTGCCTCATCTCAGCAGGTCACAGCTGAGATACCAGTAGATCTGAATACCGGGGAAGTCATCAGAGAATCAGGTAAATGCCCTGGAAATATTACAGAAGAAAGCCGTGATTCAGTTTATTCTTCTGTTACTCAGAACAGACATTTTCTCCCCTCTACCAGCACAAAAGTATGTGAATTTGAAAATCAAGTTGGAATTTTAAATAAACACAGTTTTCCAGCACTTGAAGGAGGAGAGGTCACTGCTCAGTCCTGTTGCAGTGTTTCCTCAGACAGCACTGAGTCTGGGAAGCCTCTCCTCCTCTTTCTCGAATCTGAGGCATGTGAGGAAGAAGAGCTGGATAAGAATACAGTTCTGAGGCAGACCATCAATGTAGGCCTTGAGAAAGACTTGCCATGGGAAAGTGCTGTTTCTTTGAAGTCTAGATCAGTACATCATAGAGTAAGCAGCCCAGGGATGGTGGCCCAGGATGAGAGTCCAACCCCTAAGTGGGAAGGGAAAAATGAAACTAGGCTTCTTGAAAAAGCTCTTCATCCCAAAGATAGCTCAGAAGAGTTTAAGCTTCCAGGCACAAAGCCTGCATATGAGAGGTTCCAGTTAGTTACATGCCCTCAGGAAAGAAACCCCGGTGAATGCAAGGGTCCTGGAAAGTCACAAGAAATGTTAAATCCCAATGGAGAACCTTCTGAAAAGAAACAGAATAAAAGAGTTAATAATACTGATGAAATGGCTAGGCTAATTAGGAGTGTAATGCAGCTGGAAAATGGCATCTTAGAAATTGAATCTAAGCAGAATAAGCAGGTTCATGCTTCCCACACACCAGGTGTCGATAAGGAGTCAGTGTTCCAGGACCAGAAGGAGCAGGAGAAGACTGACCATGCCCTTAGGCCAGACAGCTCTGGAAACCTTTTGACCTCTAAGGATCAGCCATCTTCTCCAAGACAGACAGATGCTACTGTCTTTAGGGATAGTGAAGCTGGAGAGATGGAGGTTAACAGCACTGGGAACCATCCCCAGGTCCAGAAAATCACCCTGAACCCCTTCAGGTCAAGGGAAGGTGTACAAGAGAGTGGACCTGTGAGAGAGCACACCCACCCAGCTGGATCAGACAGACTTGCCAGGGATATTTTTGAGTCTTTAGGGAAACACACAACTTGCAGAGAGTTCACCAACACTTCTTTTCGCCCACAGAGAATGAAAGCCTTGACTAGAGCTCTGCCATTGCAGCCCAGGCTAGAGAGGTCTTCTGAGAATAATGGCCAGTTGGTAAAAGCATCAGCAAGTCTCAAAGAGCAGCCCTGGGGCTTAGGAAGTCTTGAGGAATTGGAGACTGTGAAAGGTTTTCAGGAAAGCCAAGTTGCTGAACACTTAAGTAGTTCCAACCAAGAGGAGCCAAAAGCTCAAGGTAAAGTTGAAGAAATGCCTATGCAAAGGAGACGCAGCCTACAGGAAGAAAATAAAGTGACTCAGAAACTTCCTAGTCTCAGCCAGCTTTGTAGGGACACATTTTTCAGCCAGGAAACTGTCAGCCCGTTACTAAGCTGGACCGAATTCTCTACAGCTCCTCCTCACCAAGACCTGAGTAATACCTTGCCCTTGAATTCTCCAAGGTGGCCAAGAAGCTGTCTTCATGTACCTGGTGTTCTAGGCATCTCTTCACTTGACTGTGTGCTGGATCTCACAATGTTGAAAATTCATAACAGTCCCTTGGTAACTGGAGTACATCATCAGGACCAGAGTACAGAGACCAGAGGCCACAGCCCTGAAGGAAATGTTAGAGGGGGTTCTTCTGAGGCACACACTGCCTGGTGTGGGTCTGTGCGATCCATGGCCATGAGATCTCATAGTCAATCTGGTGTACCAGAGAGCATTTCTCTGGGGACAGAGGACAAGATCTCAGCAAGCACCAGCCCCCAAGACCATGGAAAGGACCTCAGAATCACCTTGCTGGGTTTCAGTACCAGCGAAGATTTTGCTTCTGAAGCTGAGGTGGCTGTGCAGAAAGAAATAGGAGTCAGTTCACTGAACAAGGTCTCTAGCCAGCCTGAAAAGAGGGTCAGCTTCTCCTTGGAAAAGGATAATGACCAAGCCAGCAAGCCAAGGCAGAAGGCAGAGAAGGAGACTGAGGACCTTGGACTGACCAGCAGTGTTTCCTTAGCACCTGTTTCCCTGCCGAGGGTGCCCAGTCTGGAGCCTAGGCTGTTGGAGCCCTCTGACTATGCATCCATGTGTCTGGCCATCTTGGAGGAGATCAGACAGGCAAAGGCCCAGAGAAAGCAGCTTAATGACTTTGTGGCCAGAGGCACAGTCCTTTCTTACTGTGAAACTTTACTAGAACCTGAATGTCCTTCAGGGGTTGCTGGCGGGCCTCAGTGTAAACAAATAGAACTGTCATCATCAGACCAGACCAGGAATGAAGGTGAAGCACCGGGATTTCATGTGGCATCTCTATCTGCTGAAGCAGGGCAGACAGATCTGTCAACTGATGAGAGGAAAGTCCAGGCCACACCTCTGTCTGCAGACAGCTTTCAATCTCTGCCCAATACGGAAACTGACAGACAGCCGTGGGATCCTATGCAGGCTTTCTCCCATGCTGCCCCTGCTCTAGACAAAAAACATTGTGCTGGAGAACTGAGGCAGTTCGCAGGAACAAGTGAACCGTTTATATGTCACTCTGGTTCTTTTGAAATCCTAGAGAAAAAGAAAGATGCAACCAGAACGCCTTCCTCTGTTGATCCTTTGGCCCCAGACAGTCTTCTTTCTTCAGCACCTGTGGAGGGGGTCAGGAGGGTAGTATCAAAGCAGGTAGTGGCTGCCTTATCTTCTCAGGCCCCTTGTGATGATCCTAGAGTGACTCTGCATGAGCTAAGTCAGTCAGTTCCGCAGGAGACCGCAGAGGGCATACCCGCTGGCAGTCAGGACAGCAGCCCAGAGCATCAGGAACCCAGAGCTCTAAACACCACATATGGAGAAGTTTCAGGTAATTCGTTAGTGACTGCCCAGGAAGAAAAAACAGCCCATTTTGAAAGTCAGTCTGTGACCTGTGATGTTCAGAATTCTACAAGTCCCTCAGGGCCTAAGCAAGACCATGTCCAATGCCCTGAGGCTTCCACTGGCTTTGAAGAAGGTAGGGCAAATCCCAAACAAGATACCGTTCTGCCTGGAGCTCTGACAGGGGTTGAACTGGAAGCTCCCACACAGCAGTGTGTGAAGTGGAAGGAGAGTGTTGGGTCTGGGTTGACAGAAATCTGCAGGGCTGGCAGCAAACATTCCAGACCAACTCCACTGCCAGATCAAAGACCAAGCCCAAATCCTGAGGGAATTGGAGAGGGAGCCCCATGCAGATATCCAAGGGAAGCTTTACATGGCCCTGTCTTCTCAAGGAACCCTGAAGGCAGCAGGACTCTCAGCGCGTCTAGAGGAAAAGAGAGCAGAACTCTTCCTTGCCGACAGCCGTGCAGTTCTCAACCTGTTGCTACTCGTTCTTATTCCTGCCATTCCTCTACTTTACTGTGTTGTAGGGGTGGTGACCTGGGGAAGGAGCCTTTCAAGGCTGCTCTACGTACTGTCTACCCACCCTGTGGAGTACCTTCCAGGGCCTATGAAATGGATGAGATAGGAGAGACCTCTTCTAGGGGACCTGATGTGCTCTTGACACATGGCCTTGAGCCCAAAGATGTTAATAGGGAATTTAGTATAACAGAGAGCAGCACTTGTGAGCCCTCTACTGTGGCTGCTATCCTATCTGGGGCTCAAGGCTGCAGATCCCCTTCTGCCTCTGATGTGAGGAGGACAAGTTCCTTCAGCCACTCAGCTACTGATGGAAGCTTAGGATTAATAGGCGCTCCTGAGAAAAAGGTTGCTGAGAACCAAGCAAGCACAGAACTTGAGGCTACCTCTTTCCCTGCAGGCATGTACTCTGAGCCACTGAGGCAGTTTAGGGACAGCTCTGTAGGTGACCAGAATGCACAGGTGTCTCAAACCAGTCCAGAACCACCTGCAACAACTCCGGGACCACACACCCTGGATTTAAGTGAAGGGTCTGTGGAGAGCAAGTTGGTGGCAGAGCCACGACATGAATGTTTTGAAAATACCACCAGATGTTTTTTGGAAAAGCCACAATTTTCCACTGAATTGAGAGATCATGATTGCTTGGATTCCCAAGCCAAGTTTGTAGCAAGGTTAAAACATACCTGCAGCCCCCAGGAAGACAGTCGCTGGCAGGAAGAAGAGCAGCACAGAGACCAGGCTTCAGGTGGTGGTGAAGGCTTCACCCAGGGTATGAATCCGCTTCCTTCTGATGAAGGTGGCTTAGATAGCTGTCAGATTTTAGATACTAGGAGACAGGAGGTGGCTGTGGCCAAGCCTCCTGTGTCCAAGATTTTATCACAGGGCTTCAAAGACCCAGCCACTGTGTCCTTGAGGCAAAATGAAACACCACAGCCTGTTTCTCAGGGGCCTGGCAACCTCTATACTGGCAGAGAGCAGCCAGCCCTCAACCACAGGGGCTCACTTCCCGTGACTGCAATCTTCTCTGGCCCCGAACGCTCCAAGTCCTCCCGCACACCACAGATCTCAGTTGTCAGCTCTTCTCGTTCTCTTCAGGAGCTAAACTTGAGTGTGGAGCCTCCTTCCCCTACAGACGAAGATACACAGGGGCCTGACAGATTGTGGAACCCACATCTCAGGGGCTATTCCACAAGAAAGTCAATGGCAAGAACATCTCTGCAGGCTGAGGACAGCAATCAGAAAGCCTCATCTCACTTGGATGATGGCATTACTGATCACAGGCCCCTGAAGCCTGCCACCCCTCCTTATCCAGTGCCTTCTACCCTCTCACACATGCCAACCCCTGATTTCATGACCAGCTGGATGTCTGGTACTTTGGAACAGGGCCAACAGGGAAAGCCAGAGAAACTGGGTGTCCAGGTTAGGCCAGAAAATTGGTGCTCTCAGATGGACAAAGGAATGCTGCACTTTGGCTCCAGTGACATCAGTCCCTATGCCCTGCCCTGGCGTCCAGAGGAGCATGCACGTATCGGCTGGAAGCAATATGTTTTTGGCAGTACGGTCGATGTTTCCTGCAGCCAGAAACCCCAGGGCCTGACACCATCAAATGTGGCCCGGTGCTCCAGCATGGACAATGGCCTAGAAGACCAGAACTCCCCCTTACACTCTCACCTCAGCACTTATGCCAATATTCACGATCTGTCAACCACACACAGCAGCACTGAGAATGCCCAAGGTTCAAATGAGGCCTGGGAAGTATTCCCAGGGAGTTCTTCAGTTTCTTTAGGAGACCCCCACATCCTGACGAGCTCTGAAGGAGTAGCCCCCACTTTAGGTCATGACAGAAGACCCCAGTTCAGGGGCCCTTCTGGTGAAGCAGACTGTCTGAGGAGTAAGCCCCCCTTGGCTGAAGGAAGTGCTGCAGGTCCAGCGGATGAGATTATGCTGCCGTATCCATCAGGGGCAGGCTGCCCTGTGGGACAGACCAGGATGAACATATTCGAACAGGGCACACAGACCCTCGGCAGCAGGTGCCACCAGAGCAGCACTGACATCTCCTTTGCTCAGCCTGAAGCTACTGCGGCATCAGCCTCTGATCTGGCCTCATGGACCAGCATGCACACTCTGTCTCTCCACCTCTCACAGCTCCTGCACAGTACCTCAGAGCTCCTTGGGAGTCTCTCCCAGCCAGGTGTGGCCAGAAGGGAGCAGAACACCAAGAGGGACATCCCAGATAAAGCCCCACAGGCCCTGATGATGGATGGCTCTACTCAGACCACTGTGGATGAAGGCAGCCAGACTGACCTCGCCTCACCCACCCTGCGCCTCCAGGCTTCAGAGGCCGAACCTCAGGGGGCCAATGTGATCCTTGAAGGGCTGGGTTCACATACCTCAACTGTGTCTCAAGAAGAGGGAGATGTGCCAGGGGTACCTCAGAAGAGAGAGGCAGAGGAAACAGCACAGAAAATGGCACAGCTCATGTATCTTCAGGAAGAAAGCACTCCCTACAAGCCCCAGAACCCTTCAACACCCTCATCCCACTTGAGGTTTCAGAAAGCCCCGCTTAGGCAGCATCTTCCTTCTATGGGCCCCTCAGTTTCTGATGCTTTCCTGCCTCCCAGCTCCCAGCCAGAGGAGTCGTCTTGCATAGCTGTCAGCAGTCCCAGTCCCAGCCCCTGTCATTCCCCAGGGCTCCTTCCCAGTACTTCAGAGTACCCTGGGGACCCTAGGGTCCAGAAGAAGCTGGGCCCCACCAGCGCTTTGTTGGTGGACAGGGCCTCCTCCCCAATCCTCACTCTTAGTGCCAGCACCCAAGAGCTGGGTCTTCCCCCAGGCTCTTTGACCCTCTCAGCCCCTTCAGCTCACCCTGTTGAAGGCCACCAGAAGCTTGACTCCAGCCCAGACCCTGTTGGTGCCCCGAGGACTCCGATGGATAATTATTCCCAAACCACTGATGAGTTGGGCGGCTCCCAGAGAGGTGGAAGTGTATTACAGAGGAGTAATGGGAGGTCCTTCCTTGAGTTACACTCCCCGCACAACCCACAACAGAGTCCAAAACTCCAATTTAGTTTCTTAGGGCAGCACCCTCAGCAGCTTCAGCCCAGTACCACGATTGGGGTCCAAAGTAGACTGCTGCCACCACCACTGAGGCACAGGAGCCAGATGCTGGCCGACAGCTTTGTGCCTGAGGAGGTGGCTTCCCTGGAGCGTGGCCCACTGAGCGGTAGGGAGCCAAGTCAGTGGCGGAGCAGGACAGAAAATGGAGGTGAGAGTTCAGCATCTCCAGGGGAACCACAACACACTCTGGACCGACCTTCTTCATGTGGAGGCCTCCAGCACCTCAGCCCCTGCCCTGTCTCTGAGTTGACTGATACTGCAGGGCTCCGAGGTTCCGCCTTGGGCCTCCCTCAGGCCTGCCAACCCGAGGGGTTACTGTGCTCCAGTTGCCAGATGTGCATGGCCCCTGAGCCCCAGCACCACAGTCTGAGGGACCTCCCGGCGCATAACAAATTTAGTAACTGGTGTGGAGTTCAGAAGGGCTCACCTGGGGGAGTGGACATGACTGAGGAGGAGCTGGGGGCCAGCGGTGATCTCAGCTCTGAAAAGCAGGAACAGAGCACCCCACAACCTCCTAATGACCACAGCCAGGACCCTGAGTGGTCCCAGGGGGAGCAGATCCCCCTGCAAGTTGGGGCCCAGAACCTCTCACTCAGCGTGGAACTCACAGAAGCGAAATTGCACCACGGCTTTGGGGAGGCCGATGCCCTGCTCCAGGTGCTGCAGAGTGGGACAGGGGAGGCGCTTGCTGCTGATGAACCTGTGATATCCACCTGGAAGGAGCTCCATGCACGGTAAGGGCCCCCAGCCTGGAGTTGGGAGGGGAAGGGGTGGGCTGTGAGGAAAGAGAACCCCAGAAAGCTGATAGCTTGCTGTTTCCTCTGCCCTGGTTCATCTCTGGGATTTTCCAGGGGTCAGAGATAGCTCTTAAAGTGAAGGACATTCAGGGCCAGCTTCAGCGAATCATGTTTTGCCTCAGGCAAAAAAAAGCCATTGAGACCCTCAGGAGAGAGCGGGCTGAGCAACTTGGGAACTTCTGCCGGACGCGAAGCCTTAGCCCGCAGAAACAACTGAGCCTCCTGCCCAACAAAGAGCTCTTCGTCTGGGATCTTGACTTGCCCAGCCGACGCCGAGAATACCTGCAGCAACTGAGGAAGGATGTTGTGGAAACCACCAGGTAGGGTGGACCCAGAACCCTGCTGGAAGCAGGCTCTGTTGCGGGAGGGGAGTGTGGATAGCAGGAGCTGAAGTTTTAGCATCCTGGAGGGTTCTCTATCTGAGACAGGGTATGTGGAAAGAGGACATAGAAGGGAATGGAGTGGGGGAGGGGTTGGGCAGAGAGAAGGCACAGGAAAGGATGGACAGAAGGGCTCTGACATGCTATGCAAGTCTGCAGGCCTGGGTCTCAAGGTGGCTTGGTTCTCTCTGTACAGCAACCTCTCCTGAGGCTAAAAAATCAAACTTTAAAACCCTGTGGGCAAATGGAGGATGGGTCTTTTAAGAAGGTGGTATCACCCAAGCTAGCCTTGGATGGACAGACCAGGACTGTTACCCACCCACCGTGTTCTTTCCACCCCGTGATCTTCCTCAGGAGCCCAGAGTCGGTGTCAAGGTCGGCTCAGCCACCCTCTGACATAGAGCTGATGCTGCGAGACTACCAGCAGGCCCATGAGGAGGCCAAGGAGGAGATTGCCCGGGCCCGAGACCAACTGCGGGAGCAGACTGAACAAGAGAAGCTGAGAATCCACCAGCAGATCGTTTCCCAGCTGTTGAGGGTGTGGAGTGGGGCAAGCCTCTGATTTCAGGATAGGCCTGGACCTCAGACTGGTCCACCTTCACCGTGGCTACCTCTGAATCTTGGGACATGCATAACATTTGGAGGAGGCTGTGGGACCCCTGTTGTCAACTCAAAGCTGGGCTCACTCTCTTTTTACATCGTCACACCAGCTCCTTTCCCTGGCCACAGCCTGGGAGAAAGGCTTTGGTGTGAAGTGCAGGGTATGGGGAAATATGAGCAGCGGTGGCTTTGAGGAAGCCAGGGCATGTGAGGCTAAGTCAGGGAGGCCCTGGGAGGTGGACAAAGGAGCAGTAGAGGTGAGCAGGGAAGGGGTGGCTTTGGGTAGGAGAGGGCATAGCCAGTGAGGGCACGTCAGAAGCTGGTAAATGGTGATTTGTCCTTCCCAGGAAGAGGATAAACTACATACCTTGGCCAACTCCAGCTCCCTGTGCACCAGCTCTAATGGAAGCCTCTCATCTGGCATGACCTCTGGCTATAATAGCAGCCCAGCCTTGTCAGGCCAGCTCCAGTCCCCAGAGAATGCGGTGAGTAGGCAGATGTTGGGAATGAGCCAAGGGCCCAGACTGCCAAGGCAAGAGTCTGGGTGGGACGCTGTGCCTCCTAGAGGCCACGGCTGACATGAGCCCTTCTTATGTGCCGGCCTTTGGTTTTCCATTTAGTTTGCCCTCTGCCTCTTCTGTTTATTCATTCGTTCAACAAATGTTTATTCTGTGGGTATCATTTTAGGATACAGCGGTGAGCAAAACTGTTCTTGTCGTTAGGCTGTCTGAGGGATAAATATTAAACAACTGATTTTATAGTTCAGTTATTGTTGCAGTAAATTGTTTGAAGGAGGGTTGCTAAACCAGCATAAAACCAGGGGTCTGACTTAGTCTGGAAGGTCACAGAGATATTCCGAAAAGAATGCGTTTAGACTGAGACTAAAAGGATATGAGGTAGTTAATGCAGTAAAAGCTTAGTGGTGCTGTTATCGGGAAAGATGTGGGCCTAGCAAGTGAGGCCTTGAGGACGAAGAGTTTGAGGAACTAAATGAAGGTTAGTGTGGTTGGAATGTAAAGAGTGAGACAGGAAAACGACATGAGAAGGAACTAGAAAATCATGTGAACTATAATGAGAGTTCTGGCCCCTTTCTAATCCATTTCATTGTGTGACTTCCCAAAAGTGAAAAGGCTGCTGAGAGATGATTGCTTGCTTTAGGGCACTGCCAGTGAAGACGAACAGAGGTGGATGTAATGGAGAGAGAGATCTACGGGACTTGGTGACTGGTTGGGTGTTAGAGGAAGGCAGAGTGGGGAGTTGAGAACAGCACACACACTTTTGACTTGAGCAGCTGAAGGGCGGCCATGTGAACAATGACAAGGAACACTGGAGGGAGAACCAGGTTTTGTGTAGATGATGATGAGTTTAGGTTTGTACTTACTGAGTTGACGGTGCCTGTGAGAAATCCAGGTGGAGCAGTTGGAAATCTACAGCTCGTAGGTAAGATCTGGCTGCGGATGAACATTTGAAATTCATTTTACAAATACAGCGTCATTTAATAAAAATAATATTTAAACAGTAGCAAAAGACATCCAATGTCAGGTGCATGTTTGAGTCTCCTATTTCCTTTCCCCAGAAGCAGTCATTTACTCCAGTTTGGTGTGTATTTCCAGGGATGATGTATATACGTCTTTTTGTAAAGCAGATGAATGGGAGTATACTGTACTCACTTTCTCACTTTGCTTTTTCTTTTAAAAATATCTTTGGGATATCATTGCATATCAGTAAATCTAGTGCTGACTTATTTTATTTTTTTAAGAGCCAGCGTTTTGCCATGTTGCCCAGGTTAGTGTCAAACTCCTGGGCTCAAGCTGTTTGCCCATCTCGACCTCCTAAAACACTGGTATTACAGGTGTGAGCTACCGTGCCTGGCCTTCTTTTTAACAGCTGAATAGTGTTTCCTTTTTTCTCTCTTATTGCATGTTTTTAAGTTTGATGTTTTATATAGATAATATATTCATATAGTAGAAAGGGTACAAATATATACATATACAGGTTGAGCATCCCTAATCCAAATATCAGAAATTCAGGATACTCCAAAATCGAAAACTTTTTGAGCACTGTGACACCAGAAGTGGAAAATTCTACACCTGACCTCATGTGACAGGTTGAGTTGAAACACAGTCAAAACTTGATTTCATTCTCAAAATTATTTAAAACACTATATGAAATTACCTTCAGGCTGTGTGTATAAGGTATATATCTAACATAAATTTTGTATTTTGACACAGATCCTATCCCCCACATATCTCCTTATGCATATGCAAATATTCCAAAATCCAAAAACATTCAAAATCCAAAACACTTCTGGTCCCAAGCATTTTGGAGAAGGGGTACTCAACCTGTAAAAGGGATACAGGGAAGTACCCGTCCCTGCTGTCAGTCTACCTCGTTCCTCTCCCTTACCCCACCCAAGGAAAGCAGTGTTGTTTCTTGGAAGGTGTCCTCCTAGGGGTCTTTATGCATACAAAATAAAGCATAGTATGCCACTGTCCTGTACCTTTTTTTTTTTTTTTTTTTTTGTGACGGAGTCTTGCTCTGTTCCCCAGGCTGGAGTGCAGTGGCGCGATCTCGGCTCACTTGTCCTATACCTTATGTATCTTTTTTCACTCAGTATAATTTGGAACTCTATTTGAATATGCAGAGAACTTTCTCATTTTTTTCATTGCTGCGTAGCATTCCATTGTAGAGTTGCACCGTAGTTTAACCAGTATTCTAACTTGGGTTGCTTTCAGACTTTTGCTGTTATCAGCAATAGTACAGTGAATAACTTTATGCATGTATCATTTTGTACATAAGCAAATATATCTGTGGGATACATTCCCACAAGGGCACTTGTACAAAGAGTATATACATTTAAATTTTTGATGGAGACTATTTTCTCTCACAGATGAGCTAATTTATACTCCCACCAGTAATAGCTGAGAGTTTACCTTTTCCCACACTCTCACCAACATGTTATCAAATGTTTGGATTTTTTCTGAAAATTATATCTCATTTTTCTCATATGCTTAAATATTTTTATTTCCTTTTTCATGAACCATCTGTTCATATCCTTTGCTCATTTCTCTTTTTCTCTTACCAATTTCGAGAGTTCTTTGTATTTTAGCAAGAATAGCCCTTTGACTGATCTGAACTATAAGTGTTTGTTTCCCAGTGCTTCATTCTCTTTTGTCTTTGCTGATTTTGTTTGGGGCCATGCAGGCAGATATACTTGCCAGTTTTCCTTTTATGGTATCTAGGTTATAAATAATAACTAGAAACACATTCTTCAATCCAAAATTATAAAGAATTTCTTCCATGGTTTCTTCTAGAACTTCTGTGGTTTTATTTTTTCATATTTAAATCTTTGTTCCTTTTGGAGTCATCTTCATATGAGGTCTGGATCTGATTGTGTTTTTTCCAGATGGCTGTCCAGTTGTTCCCGTAATGCTTGTTAGTTTTTCTTTGCCTCACCTGTTTAAGGGGTCCCTTTTCCTTACACCAAAGCTTAGAATAGATTCTACCCAGCCGGGCGCGGTGGCTCACGCCTGTAACCCCAGCACCTTGGGAGGCTGAGGCGGGTGGATCACGAGGTCAGGAGATCGAGACCATCCTGGCTAACACAGTGAAACCCTGTCTCTACTAAAAATACAAAAATTAGCTGGGTGGGGTGGCGGACACCTGTAGTCCCAGCTACTCAGGAGGCTGAGGCAGGAGAACGGCGTGAACCCAGGAGGCGGAGCTTGCAGTGAGCTGAGATCCGGCCACTGCCCTCCAGCCTGGGCGACAGAGCGAGACTCTGTCTCAAAAAAAAAAAAAAAAGAATAGATTCTACCCTGTGGTAGTGTTAGTCCACCACTACCCTCATTGCTCTTATCTTTCTGAGTTTACCAGAGTATTCTTTCTTGTTTATTAAAAAAAGTCTTATTTTATTACAATTTACACATAATGTAAATATTTGTGAGGTACAGTGTGATGTTTCAATACACGTATACATTGTGTAATGATCAGATCAGGCAATTAGCACATCCATCACTTTAAACGTGTATCATTTCTTTGTGGTGATAACACAAAACCCTATCTTCTAGCCAAGTTGAAATATACATTACATTATTATTAGCTATAGTCACCCTATTGTATTTAGAACACCAGAACTTATTCTTCTTCCTTTCTAGCTTTGTACCCATTGACCAACCACTCCCCATTACCCTCTTCCTGATCCCCTCCCCAGCCTCTGGTAACCACTATTCTACTCTCTCCTTCTATGAGATCAACTTTTTTATTTTCTTTTTTTTTGAGACGGAGTCTCGCTCTGTCGCCAGGCTGGAGTGCAGTGGTGCGATCTCAGCTCACTGCAAGCTCCACTTCCCGGGTTCATGCCATTCTCCTGCCTCAGCCTCCGAGTAGCTGGGACTACAGGCACCTGCCACCATGCGTGGCTAATTTTTTGTATTTTTAGTAGAGAAGGGGTTTCACCATGTTAGCCAGGATGGTCTGGATCTCCTGACCTCATGATCTGCCCGCCTTGGCCTCCCAAAATGCTGGGATTATAGACATGAGCCACTGCACCTGGCTACTTTTTAAATTTTCATTATTTATTTATTTTTGAGACAGAGTCTTACTCTGTCGCCCAAGCTGGAGTGCAGTGGTGTGATCTTGGCTCACTGCAACCTCTGTCTCCCAGGTTCAAGCGATTCTCATGCCTCAGCTTCCTGAGTAGCTGGAATTACAAGCGCCCACCACACCCAACTATTTTTTGTATTTTTAGGAGAGATGGGATTTCACCATATTAGCTAGGCTGGTCTCAAACTCCCGACCTCAGGTGATCCACCTGCCTCAGCCTCTCAAAGCACTCGGATTACAGGTGTGAGAGATCAACTTTTTTAGATTCTGCATATGAGTAAGATCATGTGGTGGTCTGTCTATACCTGGTGTCTTTCACTTAGTATAATGTCCCTGGGTTCATCCATGTTGCCACAAATGACAGAATTTTATTCTGTTTTATGACTGAATACTATTCCATTATGTATATATACCACAGTTTCTTTGCCCATTCACCTGTAAACATTTAGGGGGATTTCATCTCTTGGTTATTGTGAGTAGTGCTGCAATAAATAGGGGAGTGTAGATATCTCTTTGACATAGTGATTTCATTTTCACTGGCTATATACATAGTGGTGGAATTGCTGGATCATATGGTAGTTCTGCCTTAGTTTTTTGAGAAACCTTCATACTGTTTGCTATAATGGCTGTATTAATTTACATTTCTACCAACAGTGTATAAGAGTTCCCCTTTCTCCACATCCTTACCAGCATTTGTTGTTTTTTGTCTTTTTATTACAGCCATTTAGATGGAGTGAAGTGATATTTCATTGTAGTTTTCATTTGGATTTTCCTAAAAACTAGTGATGTTGAGCATTTTTTTCATATACCTGTTGGCCATTTGAATGTCTTTTTTTGAGAAATGTGAATTCAGGTTTTTGCCCATTTTAAAGTTGGATTATTTGGGATTTTTGCTGTTATTTGAATTCCTTATATATTCTGGATATTAACCCTTTGTCATATGCATAGTTTGCAAATACATTCTCCCATTCTGTGGGATGTCTCTTCACTCTTAGCTGTGCAGAATCTTTTTAGTTTGATGTAACCTCATTTGTCTAATTTTGCTTTTGTTGCTTGTGCTCTTGAGGTCTTATCCAAAAATTCCTTGCCCAATCCAATGTCATAAAGCATTTCTCCTATGTTTTCTTCTTATAGTTTCATATTTTCTAGTCTAAGATTTAAGTTTTTGAACCTTTTTGTATATGGTAAGAGATAGGGGTCTAGTTTCATGCTTCTGTATGTGGATATCCAGTTTTCTCAGCATCATTTACCACAGAGACTGCCCTTTCTCCGTTGTGTGTTCTGTCTTTGTCAAAAATCACTTGGCTGTAAATGTATGGATTTCTGTGTTCTCCGTTCTGTTCCTTTAGTCTATGTGACAGTTTATATGCCAGTACCATGCTGTTTTGGTTACTATACCTTGGTAGTATTTTTTGAAGTCAGGTACTGTGATGCCTCCAGCTTTGTTTTGCTCATAATTTCTTTGGCTGTTTGGGGTCTTTTGTGGGTCAATATGAATTTTAGGATTTTTTTTCTATGAAGAATGTTGTTAGTATTTTGATAGAGATTGCATTGAATCTGTAGATTGCTTTGGGTGATATGGACATTTTAACAATACTCTTCCAATCCATGAACATGGGGTATCTTTCCATTTATTCATGTCCTCTTTAATTTCTTTCACCGGTGGTTTATAGCTTTCATTGTAGAGATCTTTCACCTCTTTCATTAAGTTTATTCCTAGGGACTTTATTTTTTTGTAGCTATTATAAATGGGATTGTGTTCTTGCTTTCCTTTTCAGATAGTTTGCTTTTGGTATATAGAAGCACTACTGACTTTTGCATGTTGATTGAGAAATAAAAGTAAAATTCTAAGTCTCCAACTGATTGAACAGACCACCTCTCAGCCAGGGAGACCCCAGAGAAACCTTAAAAGCTGAGTGCATGACCAACAGAAGATGTTGAAATAAATGCCCTGGCCAGGCACGGTGGCTCATGCCTGTAATCCCAGCACTTTGGGAGGCTGAGGCAGGCAGATGACAAAGTCAGGAGTTCAAGACCAGCCTGGTCAACATAGTGAAACACCATCTCTACTAAAAATACAAAAAATTAGCCAGGTGTGGCTGGGATTACAGGTGCCCGCCACCATGCCTGGCTAATTTTTGTATTTTTAGTAGAGATGGGGTTTCACTGTGTTGGCCAGGCTGGTCTCCAACTCCTGACCACATTCATCCTGATGGGTGGTGAGTTCTTTTCTGGTGCTTAGTGTGGGTCCACAGTCTTTGTCCATAGGTACAGGCCTGGAGTTAGGCTGTGGGGTTTTTTCTGGTTCTGCGTATTACTGTGGCAGACTTAGTACTGGGCTCTAAGGCAAAGTCCCATGTCCACTAACCTCTTCTTCTGCCATGTGGACAGTGTCTGTCATCACTACCTAGGGTTGGGGGAGGGTTGGTGCAGATAATATGAAACTGTCCTTCCTATTCTCTTTAATGCAGCTTCTTCTCCTTGTAAAATCTAGTACTTTTATCTATCAGCTGGTTTTCCTAGCTCTAGTGAAGATATTTTCTTGTGTGGATAGTTGTTCAAATCGATGTTTCTGTGGGGAACTATCACTGAAGGGTCCTGTTCTGTCATCTTGCTGTGCCTCTGTGTTACTGATCTGTTGTTTATTTTTTGAGATGGAGTCTTGCTCTATCATTCAGGCTGGAGTGCAGTGGCGCCATCTTGACTCACTACAACCTCCGCCTCCCAAGTTCAAGCGATTCTTCCTGTCTCAGTACTCCAAGTACCTGGGACTACAGGCCTGCATCATCCTCCATGCCTGGCTAATTTTTCTTGTATTTTTAGTAGAGATGGGGTTTTGCAGTGGTGGCTAGGCTGGTCTCAAACTCTTGACTTCAGGTGATTCGCCCACCTCAGCTGAACAAAATGCTGGGATTACAGGCATGAGCCATTGCACCCAGCCTGTTGTTTGTTTATTTTATTTTTTATTTTTTTGAGATGGAGTCTCACTCTGTCACCCGGGCTGGAGTGCAGTGGCGCGATCTCAGCTTACTGGAACCCCCGCCTCCCGGGTTCAAGCGATTCTCCTCTCAGCCTGCTGAGTAGCTTGGATTACAGGCGCCCGCCACCATGCCTGGCTAATTTTTGCATTTTTAGTAGAGATGGGGTTTTACCATGTTGGCCAGGCTTATCTCAAACTCCTAACCTCAAGTGATCCACCTGCCTCGGCCTCCCAAAGTGCTGGGATGAGCCAGCCACTGCGCCTGGCCTGTTGTTTATTTTTTATATGAAATTTAGGATCTCACCTTGTCTAGTTCAATTGCAAGAACTTGTTACTGTTTTTATTTTATTTTATTTATTTATTTATTTTTTGAGATGGAGTCTCGCTCTGTCGCCCAGGCTGGAGTGCAGTGGCCGGATCTCAGCTCACTGCAAGCTCCGCCTCCCGGGTTCACGCCATTCTCCTGCCTCAGCCTCCCGAGTAGCTGGGATTACAGGCGCCCGCCACCACGCCCGGCTAATTTTTGTATTTTTAGTAGAGATGGGGTTTCACCATGTTGGCCAGGATGGTCTCGATCTCCTGACCTCGTGATCCGCCTGCCTCAGCCTCCCAAAGTGCTGGGATTACAGGCGTGAGCCACCATACCTGGCTTTTTTATAGCTTTTGAGCTGAGATAGATATATTTTTGCAATACTAAGGAAATATCCAACTATTCCTAGCTTATAGCATATTCTTATCCAGAATGGGTATTTCAGAGTCTTTGGAGATGATTTCATTCATTCATACATCCATCTATTTATTTTTGGGCTAATATTGAACTATTCTTGCAATCCTGGAATAAATCCTATAATATATATTTATGATTCGTTGTTGGAGTCCACTTATATTTTAGAATTTTGCATCAATATTTGAATTTTTCTGTGGTTTTTGCTTTCACAATATATTCTTTAGGTTTTGTTATCAATGTTATACTCCTTTTATAGGAAAGAAAAGTGGTACTTTTCCTTTTCAAGGCTTATGAATAGTTAAAAAGGTAATAAAAACTTTATACCTATTAAACTAGGAAAATTTAGGAAGCCAGATGATGCCAGATTTTGGCAGGACAGGACTTTGAGGATGTTGGAACCATTATAGGTTCCTATGACTCAGCAATGTTTGCATAGGTTATGAGAGAACATGTAAGGAATTGTTTATTGAGGCATTATTTGAAGTGACAATGAGTTGGAGGACATTCCTGAATCCATGACTGAGAATGGATAGGTAAAATGTGGTAGTTGCACACATGAAATATTAATACTATGCAAGAATTGAAATCAACACATTAAACACCTAGGCAGAATACTGACTGAAAAACTTTTTTTTCTTTTTTTTGAAACAGAGTCTTGCTGTGTTGCTGAGGCTGGAGTGCAATGGCATGATCTTGGCTCACTCCAACCTCCGACTCCTGGGCTTAAGAGATTCTCCTGCCTCAGCCTCCCTAGTAGCTGGGACTACAGGTGCCTGCCACCATGCCCAGCTTATTTTTTTGTATTTTTAGTAGAGACAGGGTTTCACTATGTTGACCAGGCTGGTCTTAAACTCCTGATCTCATGATCTGCCCATAAAATGAGACATGTTACTATTTGTAAATTAAACAACATATATAGTATATAAATATAATATATAAAACAATCACTTTTTGCAAGAACACATACAAACAAAAATATATACTCTAAGCATATCAATGATTTTGGTGGGACAGCGAAATGGGGATGAAAAGTAAAAAAATTTGAGAGCCAGACATGGTGGCTCACACCTGTAATCTCAGCACTTGGGGAGGCTGCGGCAGGAGGATTACTTGAGCCCAGGAGTTTGAGTCCAGACAGGGCAACATAGGAAAAAAAAAAAAAGCCGGGCTTGATGCTGCATACCTGTAGTCCTAGCTACTCAGGAGGTTGTGGTGGGAGGATTGCTTGAGCCTGGGAAGTCGAGGCTGTGGTGAGCTGTGATCATGCCACTGCACTCCAGCCTGGGTGACAGAGCAAGACCCTGTTTCAAAAAAAAATTTTCTTTTGAATCATCTTTTAAAGTTTGATGTAATAATCCTTTTAAATTGACAAGGCTTGGTGTTTCAGCAGGGAATTGGTTCTTTGAAAAACTTCTTCAATGGAAAATGGTCTGTTAAGATCAGGGTTTAAGGCCGGGCGCGGTGGCTCAAGCCTGTAATCCCAGCACTTTGGGAGGCCGAGACGGGCGGATCACGAGGTCAGGAGATCGAGACCATCCTGGCTAACACAGTGAAACCCCGTCTCTACTAAAAATACAAAAAATTAGCCAGGCGTGGTGGCGGCGCCTGTAGTCCCAGCTACTCGGGAGGCTGAGGCAGGAGAATGGCGTAAACCCGGGAGGCGGAGCTTGCAGTGAGCCGAGATCGCGCCACTGCACTCCAGCCTGGGCGACAGAGCGAGACTCCGCCTCAAAAAAAAAAAAAAAGATCAGGGTTTAGTAAACTATGGCTCTTTGGCCAGATCTGACCTGCTTCCTGTTTTTGTAAATAAAGTTTTACTGGAATACAGTCATGCCCATTCATGTACATGGTCGTGTTCCCACTACAGTGGCAGAGAGTCGAGTAGCTGCAACTACTCAAATGGCCCACAAAGCCTTAAATATTTAGTATCTAGCTCCCTACAGAAAAAGTTTGTCAACTTTTGGTTTAGATTTTTCGTCTCTCCTGGAGCCAGTTTTGATTCTAACTTGTTCATTTCTGTGTATATTGTGATCAATTTCTTTTTGCTGTGATAGTTTCTCAGTCTTTTCTTGCTTCTTGGTCAGTAATTTTTTGGAATGTGTTTTATCTGCTGTTACTTTCTTTTTTTTTTTTTTCATGTAAGACAGGTAATGTGCTCACGTAACAAGGTTTGAGAGAGGCACTTCTCAGACATCTATGTGAAAACCCAATTACCATACTTATGAACTACAAAAGGATCGTGTCTGTGGTTTTCTCATGGTTAGATTGAAGTTATGCATTTTTTGGCAAAAAATACCATAAAAGTGATTTGCCCTTCTCAGGGTTGACAGATTAGGCTAAGAAAAATACAGGATGCTAGTTAAATTCAAATTTTAGAGAGACAACAAATAATTTTATAGTGTAAATATGTCTCATGCAATACCTTATTCTCAGTGCATTGTATCAGAGATTACTGGATACCAATCTGTCCTATTTCTGGTGATGTAAACTTTGATGTTAAGGTGGTATTTGGGAGTCTCTCCACTGAATGTTGCTATTTTGCCCTTTATGATTAATAAACATGGCTGAATGTGGTGGCTCACGCCTGTAATCCCAGTGCTTTGGAAAGATGAGGCAGGAGGATCACTTGAGTCCAATATTTTGAGATCAGCCTAGGCAGCATAGTGATACGCCATCTCTAGACACACACACACACACAGACACACACACACACACAAAAGCTATGTTGGTGGTGCGTGCCTGTGGTCGCAGCTACTTGGGAGGTTGTGGTGGGAGGATCGCTTGAGCCTGTGGGGGAATGGAGGTTACAGTGAGCCATGATTGCACCATTGGCCTTGGATAGAGGAAGACCCTGTCTCAAAAAGTCTTGGAGACTGGCTGGGCACGGTGGCTCATGCCTGTAATCCCAGCACTTAGGGAGGCAGAGGCAGGTGATCATGAGGTCAGGAGTTCAGGACCAGCCTGGTCAGTATGGTGAAACCCCGTCTCTACTAAAAATATAAAAATTAGCCAGGCATGGTGGCACACGCCTGTAGTCCCAGCTACTTGGAAGGCTGAGACAGGAGAATAGCTTGAACCCGGGAGGTGGGGGTTGCATTGAGCCGAGATGGTGCCACTGCAGTCCAGCCTGGGAGACAGAGCAAGACTCCATCCCCCGCCCTCTCTCCCCCAAAAAATCTTGGAGACTATGGAAAATCCTGTTTTTCCTCAAACTTTCATCCACTGATTTTAGTGTCTACTAGTGTGTCTTATCTGTAAAAATTATTGTGATATTTTAGTGGCAATTTTGTATTCTCTTCATTTCTTCTACATTTATTTATTTATTTATTTATTTATTTATTTATTTATTTGAGACGGAGTCTGGTGCTCTGTTCCCCAGGCTGGAGTGCAGTGGCGCAATCTCGGCTCACTGCAAGCTCCGCCTCCCAGGTTCATGCCATTCTCCTGCCTCAGCCTCCCAAGTAGCTGGGACTACAGGCGCCCACCACCACGCCCAGCTAATTTTTTGTATTTTTGGTAGAGACAGGGTTTCATCGTGTTAGCCAGGTTGGTCTCGATCTTCTGACCTCATGATCTGCCCACCTCGGCCTCCCAAAGTGCTGGGATTACAGGCGTGAGCCACCGCGCCCGGCCTCCTTCTACATTTATTAATTGGAACTTTTCTCTAAGGAAGTGCAGTCCCTTCTTCCACCACTTAATTTATTCAACTATTTAGTTTTTTTCAGTTTGGAATCATATTCTTTGGGGAATGATTCAATACGGTACTGTCATTATTAATTTCAGTGTTCAACTTGTTCCTGCTTTAATTATTTGGAGTTCCTTCAGCTTGGGTCTTGTGTCCTTTTGACATGCCTTTTTTTTTTTTTTTTTTTGAGATAGGGTCTTGCTCTGTTGCCCAGGCTAGAGTGCAGTGACACAGTCATGGCTCACTGCAGCCTTGACCTCACTAGATGCCAGTGATCCTCCCACCTCAGCCTCCTGAGTACCTGGAGTACAGGTGTGTGCCACCATGCCCGGCTACTTTTTGTATTTTTGTTTTCTAGAGATGGGGTTTTTTTACCTGTTGCCCAGGCTGGTGTTGAACTCCTGGGCTCAAGGGATCTGCCCGCCTCAGCCTCCCAGTGTTGGGATTACAAACATGAACCACCGTGCCTGACCCTTGAGCACTTCTTTAATTGATTTTTTATTGTTGTTGTTATAATCCATTGGCTTTAGTATATTCATAGAGTTGTGTATCCATCAGCAATTTTAGGACATTTTCATTACCCCCTAAAAAACCACATGCCACTAGTTATTCCCTAAGTTCACCATTTCCCAGCCCTTGGCAACCACGAGTCTACTTTCTATCCCTATGGATTTGCCTATTCTGGACGTTTCATATAAATGGAATCATACAATATATGATCCTTTTTGATGGCGTCTTTCTCTTAGCATAATGTTTGCAGGATTGTGTTAGTTTCCTGGAATTGCTGTAACAAATTACCACTCACAGAGTGGCTTCAAACAACAGAAACTTATGCTCTCATAGTTCTGTAGGCTAGAAGTCCAAAGTGTTGGTGTTAGCAGCACCATAACCCTCAGAAAGCTCCTGGGAGAAGGATCTGCTCCAGGCCTCTTTCCAGGCTTCTGATGGTTACCAGCAATCCTTGGCACTCACTCCCATTTCTGTCTCTTCCTTCATGTGACAGTCTCGCTCTCACTCGCGCACTCTCTGTCTCTCTCTGTGTGTGTCTGTCTCCCTGTCTGCCTGTCCCAGTGTTTGAGAGACAGGGTCTCTGTCACCTGGACCTGACTGCAGTGGTGCAATCACAGCTCATTCTTACCTGCAACACCTGACCTCAAGTGATCCTCCCGCCTCAGCCTCTCAAGGTGCTGGAATTACCATCGTAAGCTACCACATAACTTGTTTGTTTTGTTTTGTTTTTTTGAGACAGAGTCTTGCTCTGTCACCCAGGCTGGAGTGCAATGGCACGATCTCGGCTCACTGCAACCTCTGCCTCCTGGGTTCAAGCGATTCTCCTGCCTCAGCCTCCCAGGTAGCTGGGATTACAGGCATCCGCCACCATGCCCAGCTAATTTTTTGTATTTTTGGTAGAGACGGGTTTTCACCACATTGGCCAGGCTGGTCTCCCGACCTCAGGTGATCCACATGCTTCAGCCTCCCAAAGTGTTGGATTACAGGTGTGAGCTACCGCGCCCGGCTCCACATACCCTTCTTATAAGGACATTAGTCACTGGATTTAGGGGCCACTCTAATCCAGTACTGTCTTATATTAACTTGGTGACATCTGCAAGGAACTGATTTTCAAATTAGGTCAAATTCACAGATACTGGGGGGTTTGGACTTCAACATATTTTCAGTGGAGACAGTGATTTACCCCCCAACAAGGCGTCCTTCATGTTGTAAAATATATGGGAGCTTCATTCCTTTATATGGCGAGTAATACTCCATTGTATGAATAAACCACATTTTATTTATCCATTCTTCAGTTGATGGGCCTTTAGGAAGTCGTTTTCTGCTTTTTGCCTACTAATAAATATTGCTGCTACGAACATCCCTGTAAAGCTTTTGTATGGATATGTTTTCATTTCTCTTGGGTATGTATCTAGAGTTGAGTTGCAGGATCATAGAGGAACTGCCAGACTGCTTTTCACAGAGGCTGTCCTATTTTACCTCCCCACGAGCAGTGTGAGCAGTGTGTTTCCTCCGTCCTCACCGACAGTAGCTATGACCTATTTTGGATGACAGCTGTCCTAGCAGATGGGAAGTACTACCTTATTGTGGCTTCAGTTCCATTGCCCTGATGGCTAATGGTGTTGAGCATCTTTTCACGTGCCTTTGCCCATTTATACATCATCTTTGGAGAAATAGCTAGTCAGATATTTTGTCTATTTTAAGATTTGGTTATTTGTCTTCTTAAGAGTCCCTTAGCAAATATATAATTCACAGAAAATGTCCTCCCATTCTTTGTGTCTGTTCACTATCTTAATGTAGTGCCCTCTGAAGCCAAAAATTTAATGATGTCCAGTTTATTTTTTATTGTTCCTTGTGCTTTGGTTTCATATCTAGGAAACGAGTGCCTAATCCAAGATCACAAAGATTACACCTATGTTTTCTTCTAAGAGTTTTATGCTTTTAGCTTCCACATTTCATTCTTTGACCCATTTTGAGTTAATTTTTACATATGGTGAGAGCTAGGGGTTGAATTTCATTCTTTTCCATATGGATGTCCAGTTCTCCCAACAACGTGGGTTTGAAAGATTATTATTTCCCCCACTGAATTGTCTTGGCAGCCATGTCAAAGATCAGTAGACTACAAACGTATGACTTTCTTTCTGGACTCCTAATTCTATACCATTGATCTACATAGGTGTGAGCTGTTGCACCCAGCCTCACACTGTCTTCATTACTGTAGTTTTGTCGTACCTTTAGAAGTCAGGAAGTCTGCATCTTCCAACTTTGTTCTTTTTCAAGATTACTTTGACTATTCTGGGTTTCTCAGATTTCCATATGAATTTTAGGATCAGCTTGTCAATTTCTGCAAAGAAGTCAGCTGGGATTTTGATTGGGATTACTTTGATCGGTAGATCAATTGGGGGAGCATTGCTATTTTAACAATATTAAGTCTTTAGCTCTGTGAATATGGGATGCCATTGTGTTTATTTAGGCTTAATTTCAACAATGTTTTGAAGTTTTCAGGGTATAAGTTTTATGCTTATTTTATTAAATTTATTCGTAAGTATTTTATTCTTGTTGACGTTATTATAAATGGAATTGTTTTCACTTCATTTTCAGTTTCTTCATTGCTGTTATGCCGAAATAAAATTGATTTTTGTATATTGTTCTTGTCTCCTATACCCTTGGTGAATTCATTTATTAGTTCTAATTTTTTTTTTAAATAGATTCCTTAAGATATTCTATATGCAAGATCATGCCATCTGCCTTTGTTGTTGTTGTCTTGCCAGTTGTGCTGGCTACAATCTCCAGTACAATGTTTATTAGATGTGGTGAGAGCGGAGGAGGAAGGTATGCGTCTTTCACCATTAAGTGTGATGTTAGCTGTGGAGGTTTTATAGCTGACCTTTATCAGGTTGAGGAAATTCCCTTATATTCCTAGTTTTTTGAATTTTTATCATGAAAAGGTACTGGATTTAGTCAAATACTTTTTCTAGTGTCTACTGAGATAATCTTACGGGTTTTTTTTCTTTTATTAACACAGTGCATTGCATTGATTTTTGTATGTTGAGCCAGCCCTGTGTTTCTGTGATAAATCCTACTTGCTCATGATATCTTTTTTATGTGTTGCTAGATTTCAGTTTACTAGTGTTTTGTTGAGGATTTGTGTGTGTGTGTATTCATGAGGGATATTGGTCTATAGTTTACTTGTGATGCCTTTGCCCAGTTTTTGTATCAGGGTAATTCTGGCCCTATAGAATGAGTTGGCAAGTGTTCCCTCCTGATTTTTTGAAGCATCTAGGAAGGATTGGTATTAATTCCTTAAATGTTTGGTAGATTTTACTAATGAAGCTATCTGGAAATTTTCTTTGATCACTAATTTAATATCTTAAATTTGTAAATAAAATATGTACTAAGTTTTTTTTTTTTTTTTCTGTCGCCCAGGCTGGAATGCAGTGGTGCCGTCTTGACTCACTGCAAGCTCCGCCTCCTGGGTTCACATCGTTCTCCTGCCTCTGCCTCCCGAGTAGCTGGGACTACAGGCGCCCGCCACCACACCTGGCTAATTTTTTTGTATTTTTTTTGTGGAGACGGTTTCACTGTGTTAGCCAGAATGGTCTGGATCTCCTGACCTCGTGATCCACCTGCCTCCTCCCAGCGTGCTGGGATTACAGGCGTGAGCCACCACGCCCAGCCTGTACTAAGGTGTTTTATTTCTCCTTGAGTCAGTTTAACTTTTGAGTCACTAATTTATGTTATTGAATTTGTTGGCATATAGTTCATAGTATTAATTCATTTATTTTTATTTCTTTTCCCAGATGTTTTTAAAGCTAAAATTTCCCTCTGAGCATTGCTTCAGCCATTTCCCATAGCTTGTGACATGTATTTTCATTTTTAATATAATTTTGCGATTTCTGTTTGTATTTCTTCCTTGATTCAATTGTTGTTGAGAATTTCTTAAAACATTTTTGAGGCCAGGTTCAGTGGCTCATGCTTCAAACTCCTAGACTCAAGGGATTCTCCCGCCCAGCCTCCCGGGCAACTGTACTACAGGCACAGTTACCTTTTCAGTTGTGTTTTCTTGTAATACCGTTGTACTCCTCCATCGCCCAGTGTGTCTTTGATTCATAAAGCATAAGGGATCCATTTTGGTATGTCTGTGAAATGGGTCTCTATGCAATCTTTTTTTTTTTTTTCAGATGACTGCCCATTTGTCTCAGCAATACTTATTAATTTATGGATATTTATTTTTGGAAGTCATGAGTTCAGCACTGGGAACAGATTAGGTTACCTAGGAATACATTGTGGAGTGAGAAAATAGGGCCTAGGCCTGAATTTTGAAAGGTTCCCAAAATGTCAACAGTTGAAGAGGATGAATCAACAACAAAAAACCACTCAGAGAGATGAGAAGCCTCTGGAAGTGATTCTGTCAGTCAAAGGGAGAGACTGGCTAAGTCAAAGCTTGCTGAGAGATTCAGGAAGTGTAGGACAGAAGTTGTTCACAAGATCCAGCCACACGGACACCGTGGACCTTGGTGACTGCTGTCTGGAGGAGAGACGAGGGCAAATGTTAGATTAGGGTGGGTTCAGAAGTCAGCAAGAAGTGGGAGATGGCAAACAGTGAGACTAGTTGCAAGAAGCTTATCTGTGAAAGGCAGGAGAGTGAAGAGGAAGGTTTTAAAGATGAGAGAAACCGACACGGGGGCTCACGCCTGTAATCCCAAAACTTTGGGAGGCTGCAGAAGGGAGGATCACTTGAGCCCAGGAGTCTAAGACCAACATGGGCAACAGGTTGAGATCCTGCCTTTACAAATTTTTTTTTTTTTTTTTTTTTTTTTTTTTGAGATGGTGTCTCGCTCTGTTGTGCCCAGGTCGGAGTGCAGTGGCACAATCTCAGCTCACTGCAACCTCTGCCTCCTGGGTTCAAGCGATTCTCCCGAGTAACTGGGATTACAGGCGCCGCCACCACACCCGGCTAATTTTTTGTATTGTTAGTAGAGATGGGGTTTCACCATGTTGGTCAGGCTGGTCTCGAACTCCTGACCTCAGGTGATCCACCACCGTGGCCTCCCAAAGTGCTGGGATTATAGGCATGAGCCACTGTTCGGCCCCCAAAGTGTTTTAAAAATTAGCCAAGTGTTGTGGCTAATAGTAAGGATCCAGTGAAGAGGAAGAGGTGGAGGCAACAAGTGAAGAGACTGGTGATCAGTAGTGAAGGGCTTCTGACATGGCAGCGTGAGAACTAAGCCTGAGGCAGAAGGGCCTGCTTTGTTGCAGCAGGTGAGGAGATGAGGATGGAGAGAGGACTCTCTTTGTTTCCTCCTTTATTGTGATCAGAGCAGCAATAGGTTAGAGGTGATGATGGAGGTAGGATGGTGGGTGCCTGTGAGTTCCAGCAGAGGTCAAGGGTCATGTTGTTGAGGGGCCTGCTGAGGTGGAGGTGTGGTGACCACATTGCAGATCCAGAGGGTCACCCCATCTAATCCCCAGTTAGGACCTTTAGCTTGGCTGCCGCACCTGGGGAAGGGGCCAAGCGTTCAGCTTTTCATAGCCCGTTACTTTTCCTCCCATCCCATCTTCCACATTTATTACCCTGCTAAAGCCCCTCTAGCCATGGCCTCATTCTTGTTGCCCGGGTGGTGCAGAGAGCCTCTCATGCACTGATCCCTGGTACCCCCAGCTTGGAAGGCTGGCAGAGCACCCCATACTCTCAGGCCCTGGTGGTTCTGATCCCTGTTGGAACTCCCCTGTAAGCAGCCTCTGCCTGTGTGGCTTAGAAGGTGAGCAGAGATCATCTAGATACTAATTTCTATTGCTGTGGTCTTCTTGGGGGGATGTCCAGCCTCTGGTATTCCCATCTGGGAAGACCATTGCAGTTGATTCATCTTATTGGAAGCTGTGAAATGCAGTTTCGAGGCAGAGGAGATAATTTTGTGCTTGCCTTCTGGCTCAGTCCTGAGTATCCTCTCTTCTGCAGGGGTACACAAACTTGCCTGATTCCAGGGATGTATGGATAGGGGATGAGCGAGGAGGCCTTTCTGCAGTGAGGAAGAACTCCGCCTACGGTGAGTTGCGGGGAGTGTTGGGGATAGCCAGCTGCCTGGTTTGGGGACTCGGGGGCTGATGGCTGTTAGATCTTAGTGGGTCACTGGTCTGCGGGAGAGCTGTTGCTGTCCTGAGGCCATCACAGGGTCTCCACCTATTTCTTGTAGGCCGCAGAGCCTCCCTGGGCAGTTGCTGCTGTTCACCATCCAGTCTGTCCAACTCGGGGACCTGCTTTTCCTCCTCCTATCAGGATTTGGCCAAGCATGTCGTGGACACTTCTATGGCTGATGTGAGTAACTGCTCCTGCCTGTCCCTATCATTCCTTTACCTAGACCTCTGCTGGGTGTGCAGGAAGAGAAAATAGGAAAAAAGCTGGACAGATGAGGAGCCCAAGGCTTATGGGCATCTTCAGTGGTTCTTCATCTTGAGAAAAGGGGAATTCAGGCCAGGTGTAGTAGCTTATGCCTGTAATCCCAACATTTTGGGAGGCTGAAGCGGGACGATCACTTGAGGTCAGCAGTTCGAGACCAGCCTGGGAAGCATAGCAAGACCCTGTTTCTACAAAAAAATAAAAACATTAGGCCAGGCGTGATAGCTCACACCTGTAATCCCAGCACTTTGGGAGGCTGAGGTGGGAAGATTGCTTGAGTCCAGGAGTTCAAGACCAGCCTGGACAACATGGTGAGAGTCTGTTTCTACCAAAAAATACAAAAAGATAGCCGGGTGTGGTGGTGTGTACCTGTAGTCCTAGAGACTGGGAGGCTGAGGTGGGAGGATCGCTTAACCCCAGGAGGTTAACGCTGCAGTGAGCCGTGATTACGCCACTCCACTCCAGCCTGGATGACACAGCTAGACCCTGTCTCAAAAAAAAAAGAAAAGGAGAATTGAGCAGAGGCAGGCCAGACTGACTAACCCCGGGGCTTAGTTTTTACGATGCCTCCTAATTTGGGTGTGGCCATTGTGTCCCCAGGTAATGGCTGCTTGTTCGGATAATTTGCACAACCTCTTCAGCTGCCAGGCAACAGCTGGCTGGAAGTAAGTTTGTGTGGGGTCCTTTGTCCAGTGTCTCACGTCTTGGTCCTAAGCTTGTCACTCTGCTCAGCTTCTCTCCTCCCTTCCCTTACCTGGATTCCTCGAGTCTTCACTCTGAGCCCCTCCTTTGTGACCCTTGGAGCCCATTTTTGACTCCCTCCTATTTTCTGTGCTTGGTGTCTCCCCCCAGCTACCAGGGTGAGGAGCAGGCGGTGCAGCTTTACTACAAGGTGTTTTCTTCCACTCGGCATGGCTTTCTGGGGGCAGGTGTGGTGTCCCAGCCGCTGTCTCACGTGTGGGCGGCTGTCAGTGACCCCAGTCTATGGCCCCTGTATTACAAGCCCATCCAGACAGCAAGGCTGCATCAGCGAGTGACCAACAGCATCAGCCTGGGTGAGCCCAGGGAAGAAAGGCTTCCACGGGGCCTGGCTTCTGGTGTGCCCAGTGGGGTCCTGCTGGGGGATAGAGGTGGTGGAGGGTTGGAGGCAGCCCTATTGGGAGGCCAGGTACTCAGGTTACCTTGATTGCTCAGCCTAGGTTGAGCTAGGTGTCAGGTGATGGGGTGATGGCGGGGGGCTCCCTGACCGGGAAGGCTTTAGGACTAGGTCTGTCCATGGGCCTCCTGACCCGCCTTATCCCTGTCCCTCCAGTGTACTTGGTGTGCAATACTACCCTGTGTGCATTGAAGCAGCCGCGGGATTTCTGTTGTGTCTGCGTAGAAGCCAAAGAGGTGCCTGCCTTGGTGGTAAAGACGTTGTGGGAAGAACTTGGGCTGAAGTGTCATGAGAAAATCTATGTGGGCATCAGGTCCTTTAGGGGAAGGAGGGCAAGTTGGGGCTGGAGCCAGAGTAGGGGTGACTTGAAGGCTGGCCCAGTGTTGCCTTTCACCATACTGTCTACACGGGAGCCTGTTCCTGTTTTGTCCACACCACACAGGCAGACTCCCACTTCCCTCTGTCCGCAGGGTCACCTGTCTGTCATGGCAGCCCAGTCTGTGTATGATACATCCATGCCAAGACCCAGCAGAAAAATGGTTCGCGGGGAGATCCTGCCCAGTGCCTGGATCTTGCAGCCTGTCACTGTGGAAGGGAAGGAAGTCACCAGAGTGATCTACTTGGCCCAGGTGATAAATGCTTTGTGGCCGGCCTCACAGCACAGGCTGACTTGGCCCCACAGCCCCCTGGGATTTTTCTCTCTCGCTGTTGAACATCCTCCAGTGCCCAGGCCCTTTGGCCTGAGACCTGGAGACTCAAGGGCTTCCTGAGCTTGCAGTAAAGGGAGTCACTGGGGAATTGGAGAGAAGGGAATGAGACAGGCATTCATCAATCTTTTCTGAAGCTGCTGTTACCAAAAACCTAGTGACCAGCATCCTGTGGGTGATCCCAGTGTCCTTAGGAGATAGATGAGTCATTGTGAGGCAAAAGCAGCAACCTCGGCAGAGTGATGAC
This sequence comes from Theropithecus gelada, assembly GCF_003255815.1. NCBI lineage: Eukaryota > Metazoa > Chordata > Mammalia > Primates > Cercopithecidae > Theropithecus > Theropithecus gelada. The sequence goes on from NC_037674.1 coordinate 18,128,510, forward strand.
CTGTTTGGTTCACCTCTCCCCTCCCAGTCCCTTGACTTGTACTTTGTCACTAGGAGGTGAACACCAATGCTTAGATCTGAATAGCAGAGCCCAGGGGCCTGTAAACACTAAGCCACAATCTGAGGTGCTTCTCCCATCACCACAGGCTGGGGGAACTCCATGGGGCTGGAGTGCGCCTGGCACACTCTCTCAAATCTATTTGCACCTTAAATTATTCTCTCTCTGCTTTCAGGTGGAACTTGGTGCTCCAGGCTTCCCACCTCAGCTCCTGAGCTCTTTCATCAAACAGCAGCCACTGGTAATAGCCAGACTGGCTTCCTTCCTTGGTAGCTAGCATCTCACCATCAAGATGGTGCTGCTGAGATGCAGGCCCAGGCTGCTCAAGAGAGACACTGTGGCAGCTCCTTGTTACTTTCCATACCCCAGTGCAGGAAAAGCTGGTGCTACCTGCTGTGGCCGACTGGGGCAGACAGCACTGGCCCACGGATGCCAGCAAAGCCCGGTCAGTACTTGGTCACAGCTGGCACCAGTGCAGAGCAAACGGCCTGAGCTCCTGGCCCAGGCTATCCAGAGTGAATGCAGCTCAGCTCCTTTTGGATTTCTCACCTTTCTTTCCTGTTTCTGGGACTCTGCAGCAAAGAGGCCACTTAAGGACCGGGACTGGGCACAGCCAGCAGAGCCAGGGGACTGCAGTGCTTTGGCAAGGTGCTTCTGCAGGCTGGTAGGGAAGCAGGCAGCCACTGGCCAAGACTTTGCTCTGAATCTACCTCCAGCATTCAGCTCTACTGTGTGATGGGACGTTAAAAATACCAAAACAGAAAGAGGGTTCAAAAAACAGCTGAACAAACCAGAACACGGATTCAGAATCTTTTCTCCCTCTTGAATTTTTGCAAAATACTTTCTTATTGATTTTTGTTTTGTTTTTTTTTCCTCCCTTTCTCTCCCAGGAGAAGACACTTGGGTCTTGGCATGAGTCGGGGTGTTGAGCGACGATGCTCTGATACGGAGCCGTCACTCTAGAGCTCGGTCAGATGGAAGACACTGTAGAACCAGGTTGGACAGATTTGGGGTCAGGGTCGGGGGCTGAGCTCTTTTGAGGACTGGTGGGAGCGGCAGCCAGATGCTGGTTGCTGACAAGGCAAGAGGAATTTCAGAGATTAAACATTGTCCTTTGAGGGAGAGGAGGTGAATGAACTCCCAGAGGAGGGGAGTGGCTCGTTGGGAGGAAGCTCAGTTCCAGAACTGACCTCAGTGCACTTGGGAGGCGTGAAGTCCTGAGCATTCCATGATTTCTGCTCTGGCCCCACCTATCCTAGGATGGGATTGGAAGGGATGGAGAGTGGGTTCGGTGTTCTTGTACTTTAGTCTGGCTGAACATGAACTCTGAATATTCTGTTTACCTGGAAGTGGCAGGGGTGGGAAAGATTCTCATCTTTAGTTCTCGTGCCCAAAATCTTTGGTAGATGGAGGGTAACTGGGGATTCAGAAGATGTGGTAGAAGGTGTATTTCTGTATAGTGTGGCAGAGATGTATTTTTCTAAAGTGTTGGCAGGGCATTTTTCCCTCTTACCTCAGACTAAGTTATTTATATATTGTTGATTGAAGGTTTTTTAAAATTGCTTTTAAACTTCTTTTTCTCGGGTAAATTTTTTTGGTGACATGATATATTTAACACCCTATTTATATACTCCTTCCTCTTTTCATATAAATCTCTTACTAAGACTACTGACCAAAAAAGTCAGAACATTTTTAAATTGAAAGTCCTCTGTGTACTTTATCTAGTGAAGAGTAGATGAAATACTGCACTAGGATAGCCTAAGTGTGTGATTCGAGCTTGGCAGAGGTAGCTGGAGATCACACTGGCAATACCCACTCGTAGCCGTCTCAAAGATTCAGTTTACATGTAGGTACAGTTTCCCATGAACTTGGCATTGCTTTGCAGGGTAAATAGCAAGCAGGTAAGTTGCTCAACTGTGGCCCAAGTAAGAACTGAAGGGGAGGATCCAGAGCCATCACTGCCACACCTAACACTGACCACAGTGCCCTGGGGCTTCTGAGGCAGAGCCACCTATGGGAATCTGAGTCGGGGGATAACCAGGAGGTGACCCTGTCCACCTTAATAGAGAAGCCAGCTGGGCGCGGTGGCTCACTCCTGTAATCCCAGCACTTTGGGACGCCAAGGCAGGTGGATCACCTGAGGTCAGTTCGAGACCAGCCTGGCCAACATGGTGAAACCCAGTCTCTACTAAAAATACAAAAAATTAACCAGGCATGGTAGTGCATACCTGTAATCCCAGCTACTTGGGAGGCTGAGGCACAAGAATTGCTTGAACCTGGGAGGTGGCGGTTTCAGTGAGCCAAGATTGTGCCGCTGCACTCCAACCTGGGTGACAGAGTGAGACTCCATCTCAAAAAAAAAGCCACACACCAGACCTGACTGAATCAGCAACCGAAAAGATTGAGAGGGATCTTGTAGCAAAAAGCAAAAGTGGAGTCAGATTTTGGTTTCACGGGGTGGTTCTCATACTTTTGGTGTATCAGCATCACCTGAAGGCTTTCCTATGCCCCCAGGCTGGGCCCTACCCCAAGTTACTGGTTTGGTCGCCCCGGGGAGGGACCAGAGCATTTGTGTTAACAAGAAGTCCCAGGGGACCCTGAAGTTTGCTGGTCTGGGGACCACATTTTATAAACAGCTGGCTTTGACAATTAGAGAGCAGACATACAGAAAAGAATCTGATGAGTTCACTGACCCACTAGCTGCCTATCTCCATAATCCTTAGAGTAGCCTCCCACAGACCAGCAGGAAGTTCCCTTCATTGGGAGCATGTTCAATTTCCATTCCGATTCCCAAGAACTCGTTTTTAACTCAGTGGGCCTTAGCCAGGCCTGGGTTATGGCCCAGGCCTTCAGTCTCAGCATCCTTAGGGGTTTCAGGTTTTCCTCTCCTGCCCATCACATGTCACACACCTCAGCTGGGTCGTCTGGAACAAGTCAAGAGGTAGCCATGAGCCTGACACTGACCCTAAGCTTCCTGGGGACAGTGCTGTGGTTTAATCACACTCCATGCTGGTCTCTGGGCATAGAAAGTTTTTTTTTTTTGAGACAGGGTGTCACTCTGTAGCCCAGGCTGGACTGCAGTGGCGTGATCATGGCTCACTGTAGCCTTGACCTCCTGGGCTCAGGTGATCCTCTGACCTCAGCCTCCCAAGTAGCTGGGACCACAGACATGGACCAACACTCCTGACCAATTTTATTCTGTATTTTTTATAAAGATGGGGTTTCCCAGTGTTGCCTGGGCTGGTTCAAACTCCCGAGCACAAGTGATCCTCCCACCTTGACCTCCCAAAGTGCTGGGATTACAGATGTGAGCCACCGTGCCCGGCCGAGAAAGCATTCCTTAAACCTTTTTTGGTTCCCGGGCATTCAGAACAAATTGGATTCAAAGGATAAAGATAAAGGCCTTTGAAAATGAAGAGATCAGGGGAAAAGGTTCAGATGCAGAAACTTTAAGTAGCTGAGCTGAGAAGGGAAAGGCATGGTATTTGGAAGAAGTATGATTACAAGGTGGTGACTGAGAAAAACTCCCATTTTTCACTTTCTACGCTGATGGGATTTCCTGGCTCTACCGTGGTCACACAAGTGGATCCCTTTAGGTCCTCCTGAGGATTATATTACCAGCCCAGCTCCTGGTGGTAATGCACATGACCATAGTAGTGCTTTTTTTTTCCTCAAGGAGATGGGGGTCTCACTCTTGCTCAGGCTGGAGTGCAGTGGCACAAACATAGTTCACTGTAACCTCTAACTCCTGGACTCAAGCAATCCTCTCGGCCTCCCAAAGCGCTAGGATTACCGGTGTGAACCTGTTAAAATCAATGGCTCAGTTATAGAGCTCGATACTGCTGTAATCGAGAAGCAGTGCTTTTGCCGTGAGAAACTCCAAGCCAAATCAAACACCCCGGCCTTGACCACTGCCCCACCATGTGGTTCACTAGGGAATATCCTGTGTGTGGAAACTACATTATCCTAACCCTTTCTCCCACAAATAAAGTTACACAGAAGTCAGTACCACTGGCAATAAATTAATAGATACTGCTGCCAGAGACTAGCCCTCTAGAGTGGAATATACAGGCATTTCTAAGAGGCAAGGTAGCTCACTTTGTAATGGACAGAGCAAAGCCATAATTACAGCGCTCCACCTAAAGCCCACCTGAGACTCTGCAGCCTTCTAAAGCGTTTAAAAGACAGGTGAAAATGACTAGACATCAAGCCCTTGTTAAAGAAAACCAGTTTATTTTAAAAAGCTCTAAATGCCCTGTGCTTGGTCCCTGGTCAGAGAAAGAGGTCTCAAGAGTTACTACCTGCACAGGGGCTGAAGGTATGGGGTGGGGGGAAGTCAGGTTTCAGTTGGTTGAGTCCTACCTCATCTGTTAAGCTTTTTTTTTTTTAAGGACAGTCTTGCTCTGTCCCTCAGACTGGAGTGCAGTGGGGCCATCTCGGCTCACTGTGACCTCCGCCTCCAGGTTCAAGCAAGTCTTGTGCCTCAGCCTCCCGAGTAGCTGGGACTACAGGCACGCACCACCACGCCCAGCCAATTTTTGCATTTTTAGTAGAGATGGAGTTTCCCCATGTTGGCCAGGCTGGTCTCGAATTCCTGACCTCAAGCGATTCGAACTACTTCAGGCCTCTCAAATTGCTGGGATTACAGGCTAGTCTCGAATTCCTGATCTCAAGCGATCCGCCTATCTCAGGCCTCTCAAAGTGCTGGGATTACAGGCATGAGCCACGAGCCACCACAGCCGGCCTGTGTTAGGCATTTTTAAGGAGATGGCAGTCCAGCTCCTGGTGATAAGAAAATGTAGACTCCCAAGATTCTTATTTTTTTCTTCGTAAGTTAAGCGGAAGTCATTTGCCTCTGTCATGAGTTCCAAGACCACAAAGTTTTAAGAGCTGCTGGGATAGCAAATGAGGCTTGAATTCTGTGTTGACAAGCCCACACACCTCATTTCATTTAGTATCCAAGAGATAAACACCACCTCTTCTACTTCAGGACTGTCATCTTGGCTTTTCTGCCATAATCCCGAATCAGGCCACCTCTCCTCCTCCTCAGATTCGTGTGGTGGGATGCCAGGCAGTGACATCCTTCTTGCACAGAGCAGGAAGTCTGACTGTAGACCCGGCTACTCCCCAACCAGTGAGGGTCCGCAGTGGGCACTTCGGCCTCCTCGTGAGGCGGGGGTCCAGGGTTCTGGTGAGATGCCCCAGGCAGGGCCACTTCTCAGCCCTAGCTCTGGGCCAGCACAGTGCCCCGGTTTGGCTGCACCAACTCACAAGCTCTCAGCTGGGGTTCTGGCAGGGGGGGCTCGGCTAGAAACAGGTTAGACAGTGTTGCTAATTCTTCAGCAAAGTCCTGGAATACGTAGAAAGATGAGGAAAAAGGCAGCATGTAATTCTCAATGGCTCATCCTTTTTCACTAAAGACCACAACCTGGCTGGCTACATTATTTTTTCTCAACTGCCCTCCACACTGAAATGGACATGAAACCTTGTCTGTTAGTACTCTGGGAGGCTGAAGTTATGGCAAGGAGTGAACCCTGATGGGGGAGGCACAGGCTTTACCAGTTTTTGAGTACTACTGAGTGTATCTACTTCCATCTTGAAATTATTAGTCCCATTAAAAGATGAATTATTTTGCCCCAAATTAAAAATCCACTTAGTTTGGCCCCATCACTTGCTTCCTTTCAGGACAGATGGGATATGTAACACCTGTTCTCTCTACACGTAAGACAGGAGACTCCTTACCCCTGGCCACTGGGCCTGGTGGAGGCTGCCCAGGCAGGCCTCTATCTCCATCCTTCCCATCAGACCCTTCTCCACCAGCTCCCGGAGCAAGAATAGCAGCAAGTCCCACTGCAAAACACACCGAGAAGGTCAGGGTTGCTAGGGGGATGGCAGAGTGACCCTAATGACACACATTGAGATCTCAAAGGACAGAGCTGCTGGGAAGAGACTTGAGATGGATAAATGGAGTCCATTTCTGTGTGGAACAGAAGAGGGAAATAGAGCAGCTCATAGTTTGAGGCAAGGGTGGTGCATGTTCGGAGTGTGACTGCAGAGGGCTGAGATGCCTCCTCCTTCTGTCTGACTCACCTCCCTGGGCCTTGTGTCTGCCAGAAGCCCCACGTTTCTTGGGCTCAGCAGCAGCTGCAGCGGAACTGACCCCTGAAAGTCTTCCTTCCACAAGGAAAGCAGCATGTGCAGAAGCCTTCGAGCCTGCCCTCTCTCCAGCCTGTACTGTGCCGGGGGACCTAGGATGGGAATTTGGTCTGCAACTGTGGAAAGAGAGGAAAGCCAAGCTTTAAGAGATGGGGGCAGGCTGGGCGCGGTGGCTCACGCCTGTAATCCCAGCACTTTGGGAGGCTGAGGCGGGCGGATCATGAGGTCAGGGGTTCGAGACCAGCCTGGCCAACATAGTGAAACCCCATCTCTACTAAAAATATAAAAATTAGCCGGGCATAGTGGCGGGCACCTGTAGTCCAGTTACTTGGGAGGCCGAGGCAGAGGTTGCAGTGAGCTGAGATTGTGCCACTGCACTCCAGCCTGGGCAACAGAGCAAGATTCTGTCTCAAAAAAAGAGAGATGGGGACGGAAGAGGGCTCTGTTTCTAATCTTGCTTGTACCCAACCGTGAGATCTAGGGGATCAGGCAAGAGAGGGATTTGATGGAAAGGAGCCATACCGAGGAGGGAAGCTAACTCCACAGAGCACTTTGCCAGATGCTGCTCAGCAGGTGGGCACAGGAACTGCAGTGGGCGGGGGAAGAGATAGCATAGGTATCACCACGCTTACTGCTGCGAGAACCAGCGCTAAGCCAGTGTGGCTCTGGTTATCAGGTCTCACACGAGGACAAAGAAAAAAGCAGCCCTTGAGTGGCAGATGCCACATCTCACCTGGCGGCACCGCAGTGTCTGGCCCAGCTGGCCTAGGAGCTGTTCCAGATGCTCTGGGGAAACTCCCTCGTCAGGGTCCCGTGGCCCCACAGCCAAGGAGAGCACGTCCTGTGGAGAGCAGGGGAGACGTTACCCTGCGCTGGGGACCAGGATGCCACAGAGAATTCGGCTTGGGACAGGGATCGGCCAGTGGGGAGAGGCAGCATAGGGCCCAGGGTATGGTGAGTGAAGCCAAGTTGCCCCCAGGCCTGGGACTTGGGCAGGACAGCACAGCCAGGGGAAGCACCACGTGGACAACGAGAGAGGGAACAGATGGAGGAGGTCAGCTGAGGGACAGCAGGCTGCCACAGCATGGGAAACGTCACTCAACTTGGGCCCAAACTGTAGCTAACCAACTCCCATAGGGCATCTTATTCTTGAAGCATGTAAGGAAACTGGCCTATCAGATACCGTCTTAGTATCTTCTGTCTCTGAAGCCTCTCTGTTCATCTTCTCTGGAGAGCTGAGTTTTCAATGCAGAAATCCTCTGCATATTGACAACCAGTATCAAATGGCCACTAAGCCTCTCCCTCCTACATAATCTCCATTTTTAGTCATTGCACCTTAGTCCCTATTCCAATCTCTATTCCTAGATCATACCCTAAACCAGAACCAGACAGTAAATATTTTAGGCTTTGCAGGCCATAAAGTCTCTGTCCCAGCTGTGCAACTCTGCTGTTCAGTAGTTGCACAAAAGCAGCCATAGACAGCTCGCACACCAATGAATACGGCTGCATTCCACTAAAACTTCACCCACAAAACAAGGGGCAGGCTCGCTTCAGTCCATGGGCTGTTTGTTGACTCCTGCTCTAGACAGTCCTTGAATTTTAAAATCAAGTTAGGAGAACCAATGGTTTATTCTTACTGCCTATAACTAAACGAGCATCACCTCTCGCATAGAACATTTCTGAAATTGTCTCCAAATACTGGGCGACTGCTTCCTAGAGACTCATTTGCTATCAAACCATTCACCACCCCACTCTCATTGCCATCTGCATAATAAGCATTTAGTCAAAAATGTCTTTTCCCCTTTTGGATGATTAAAAAATCAGAGTGACAATTAGGAAAACCATTCAATTCAGCTCTGCCCTACCTAACCCCATTCAGTAATGAGTGAAATGGGGACTAGTGGACAGCACAGACAGCTTCTACATAAAAATCCTGGAGCTGATGTGAGAACAGCAGGGAGAGGGAGCAGGGAAGCCAAAGGGAGTAGGGTAGCCGTGTACTTTGATCTCGGAGATGAGGTGGGAGGGGAGGGGAGCATGGTGCTCACAGGCGCGGGAGCAGCCCCTCCGCTCCCCCCGGGCAGCAGGTTCAGGACCCTGGGCTCGAAGTGTGCGACTCACTGCTGCTTTCACCTCCCTCCTGATCAGTGCTGCGGGGCAGAGGGAGAATGGGAAAGGAATCACGGGGGAGCCCTGCACAGGCTCGCCATGCTGACCCACGCCTGTTGCTGTTTCCTCCTGGCTCTTGGCCCCATCTCCCTCAGAATGCCTGCGACTCTCTGCCAGTCCACTTTTTAAACACTCGATTCAGCCATTCCCCTCTCCTGGACCTTACCTGTGATATTGGCTGATAGCCAAGCACAGGCTTTCTCTGTTGCAAGCCCCACAGCAATGTTCTCTGCACTGCTCAGAACCTGCGAACCAGAACTAGAGTCAGGGGCTAGGGAAGGGCTGGGTGCAACAAGGGATGCCAGAGTTGGGCACCGACCCTGCCCCCCACCACCAGCTTCACACAGCTGTGTCTGCACACAACTACTCCGTGCACCTCTCCCACAACCGCCTGGCCTGCTAGCTGCAGGCCTCCCTCCCACGTACGGCTGCCGGGGTCTCCTCTGGAAGCAGCGCCTGCACAGCCCCAGGGCTCTTCCTTTGGCAGAACCTAAAAGGAGACAGACAGGGTCAGTGGTCTCTGGGTATTTCAGCCTGGCTGTAGAAGTAAATGCCCAGAGTGCACCAAGCATCTGGTCTGGGAGGCTGTACCTTGGAAGGAGGCACCGTTTGCCCTTCCGCCCCACCCCGGGTGCCAGAGAAAGAAGCCCAACTGCCAGCCCCACAGCATCATACACGCTCCAAACTTAGGTCTGGATTTTGTGCCACAGAAGGCCTACAGCCAGTGCAGGGCTTACAGAGGATGGGGGCGAGGAGAAGAAAAAAGGAGACGTGGAGAGACGGGAAGAAAAGACGGAGAAAGCCAAGAGGAGAGTGGATCAAATGGACCAGCGCTGCTTACTCCCGCCCCAGGGCCAATGCCTGGGCCCCGTGGGGGCACAGCTGGGAACACAAGATCTCCAACAGTTGGGCTGGGTCTCCCCCTTCCTCTCCCTGTGTCACCAGCTGCTCTTGGAGAAGTGACTCTGCCTGGCGCACCAGATCTGCCACCAGTGTAGCCCTGCAGCAGGGACAGCAAGGTGGGGGTGGTTGGAGGGTTAATCGGAAAGGGGCTGCACATTTAAGGGAATTTCCTTCAAAACGTGTCCGCCACTTCAGCCCCACACCCGCCCTCTGGCTGACCTCCTCAGCTTTGCAACTGAGGAAAAAGGGGAAAAAATGGTAGGGCGATGAGACCAGGATCCTTAACCCACTCTTACTTGATATGTTTGACACAGTTTGATCCAATTCTCTCTGCCACAAACTCTACAGTCCGGCGCAGGGAGGGTGGCTGGTTGTGGAAAAAGGCCTGGGCGAGCCGCGCCTGGCGGGAGAAGGGAGAGGCAGCGAGGCTTCCTCCGACCTCCCCCCACCTCCCCACTTTCCCCCGTGGCTGTCTCCGCCCTGCCCTTACCTGCAGCCCCTGGCTGGTCTGGGAAGGCTGGGCTCCCAGGCCGGTGGTCGTGGTGGGGGTGATTTTCCTCATGAAGCCCCCACTCCGTCCACTGCTGCCTGACACCCACAGCGCCAGCAGTTTCCGGAGCTCCCCTGCGTCAGTAAGTCCGAGTTCTCAGTTCCAGCACCCTCTCCCCAAGTATCAGAATTGATTTGTGCAATCAAGAGGCTCAGACACCCAGGGATGACTATGAACGGAGCAGTATTCGAGGGAGCTGGGCCAGGGGGCGCCTTCTGGGTGCTCATGGAGGGGGCAGACCAGGGGCCCTGCAGGGAGATGGGTGCTTACCGATGTAGGGGCAGCAGGTGTAGAGCAGCTGCTGGTCCACCACAGGCGCGGCGTCCTGGGGAGAACAGGCTGGGGTCGGCAGGCTGCCCCTCCCCCAGCGCGCCCAGGAAACAGGCAGTTGGCAGGGCGTTTACAAGGGTTACATCTGCCCCTGGCCGGGCCTCCCCACGCAGCCCACTTCCTTTATTCCTGAGTTTCCCATGGCTCTGGCTGGACCCCAGCACTCACCAAGCCATGCTCTGGGGCTACTGTGTCCACCTCAAAGGCATCTGAGGGACCCTCTTCCAGAAAGAACAAGTCCTCAGGGACTGTGGGAATCTGGCAAGACAGGAAGACAGTCACAACTCAGGTCAACTTCAGAGACCCCCACCCCACCGCACCTCTTGCATGGTCCCAGGGAGAAGGTGCCAGCTTCAAAGCAGCCTCCTCTGAGACGATGGGAATCACCAGGCCTTTCCTGAACCTTTGTCTTCCAGCCCTTGCCTCATTCGTACTCGGACATTTGCCCACTCCGCATCTTCAGCTGCAGAACCACTCCCAACCTGGACCCTCACTCTGCCCACCTGGAAAAGCCAGCCCAGGACAGCAAGTAGCAGCAGCTTGTTCAGGAAACACATCTTCCCCTCACTCTCCTGCGACAACACCAAGCTCCTGAAACATCAGTGGGCAGTACACAGGATTGAGCAGAAAGGGGAAGGGAACGGAGGAGGCAAACGCTGTCACTGGAGGCTGGCTCGCAAAAGCAGAACTAAAAGGGACTGGGGCCATGTCGGCAAGCAGGATCCCCCCAGCGCCCCCTCCTGCATGGGGACTGTCTCTTGGTGGGGCCACCTCGGGAACAGCATGAAGCCAATGAAAGTGCAGATGATGTCCCACCATCCACCTCAGGGGAGCCAATCCTGCCTCTCCCAGGGCTCAGTTATGGCTGGGGCACCACACACACATGCAGACTGCTCGACCCTCTTTATTAATAGCAGGCTTGACCAATGTCCCCTGACTCCCGAGTCCTTTCGTCAAGCCTTAGCCTTGTTCCACTCACCGGTGCAGGCGCAGCAGGAGAATGAAGATGTCCCGGTAATAGTCCAGCAAGGGAACAACATGGTCAGCAAAGGAGAGAAACTCCACCAGCCAGGGCACGGTGAGCACCGCCCGGCGGGCCTGCAGCCCTCGCTGCAGCAGAGTCCGCACATCCAGGACCGGAGGGACCTGGAAGGGCCGGAGCTCAGTCAGGTGGGTCCCTAGGAAGGGCTGGGAGGTGCCCTCTAACCTGCCTGGTTTCCAGAATAGCCAAGGAAACCAGTCAGCTTCAGTGCCTGGCTGGTCCTCCCTGCTCCCTCCTCACCAGAATCCCCCGCCCATTCACCTGGCTCCTGAGGGCCAGAATGGAGTCCTGAAGCTCACCGGTCGGGGGAGGTTCAGGCCCCCGGTATGGCAGGAAAGCCACAAAGCCCAGGAATTTAGCCAAAAGTCTCAGGCTAAGAAGCACCACAGCAAATTGCCTCCGCTCACCCTGCATGGAATCAAGGGAAATAAAAGGTCCAAGCATGAGGCTTCCAGAACAATTCCCGGTCTGTTACGAAGTTCTTCTTCAACATACTCCCTTCCCTCCTGGGTCAGACCCCATGATTTCCCTTGTTCTGTTTTCAGACCTGCCAGTCTACATCTGACTCCCCGTCTTCATCACTGGGCTCATGCTGGGGCAAGGCCAGGCCATTGAGCTCCCGGATCTTCAAGCTCAGACTGTCCATGAGATGCTGGTTAAACTGGAAGCTGAGAAGAAGGGGTGGGTGGGGCATAAGTACTGGAAAAGGTACAGGAAGAGCCAGAATCTAGAAGGGGCACTCCAGAGGGAAGGGAGCAGCCGGACAGACAGGGAGGCCCAGGAGCAATGAAATCACCCACATGGGTGACAGAATGAGAAGTGCAATGAAGCCAGCAAGTACGAGCTGGAAGGAGCCTATCTCCAGGCAAAGGAGACTGGAGAACTATTTACCCTTTTGGGAAGCCAAACCTTTCCTGGCCTTTGCCCCATTCCTTGCAAGACACAGCGGAGCCTACCTGCTGGCACTAAGGATGAAGTCCCTAAAGAAGCCTTGACAGCCTGGGAAGGTAGGGGGTGGGCAGGGCCCCCCACTGCTCTGAGGAGCCATAAGCCGTTCCTGTAGGCGCCACAACCGCCCCAGCTTGTCAGCTCCCAGCATACTCAACACATCTGGGGCCTCGCCCAAGACGGTGCCCCCAGCACCACCAGGGCTCTGACACATCTAGGGTGGAAGAGGAAGGAGAGAAATTAAAAAATCAGTAAGTGGGAGGGAAGGACTGAACAAAAAATGAGAAGTAATGAACATTTAAGGAATGCCAACTGTGTCAAGTGCTTTAGATTTTCTGAGGTGTGAATTACAGTATTGTTTCACAGGTGAAGAAACTGAAACTCCAAGGTTAAGCATGTGCCTAGGGTCACTAGAGCTAGGATCTGAAACAAAGCTTGATTACTTACTAAGCCTGGGCTCTTTACCACAGCACAAATCAAAGGGAAGGCAGCAGCAGGCTGGGGGAGGTGCAGGGCCCAGGACATGTCAGAGAGTGTGCCCTGGCTTTTCTTTGGCCACTCGAGTTTCAGCCACTCCGCAAGGAGTAGAACTCTTGTTCAAATTCCAGCCCAGGACCTGCCAGGCTGTCCGCCCTATCCCAAAGTGCAGCCGTTACGTGGCTGCCTATGATACCTGCTGTTTCATGTCGATTAATCTCTTGCTGGGGCTGTTACCTGGAGTAGTTGTTTTTGGAAAAGCCGAACAAAGTGGCTGTGGCTGCAGGCTGCAGACAGCTGGCCCATCATGGCCCTGAGGAATAGAAGGCGGGAATGAAGGGTGTGGAGAGGAGAGGGAGAGGGAGAAAGATCTCAGAGAAGCAGCGAACACCTGGACTTTCCAGCCCTTTACCAGGGACTTGAGCAGACCTTAGCCAGAGCCTGCCTGCACAGGGACACTGAAGGCAAGGGACACTCCCTCAGCACCAAGGTCCTCTGAGGCTAGAGGTGCACTTAACCAAACAAGAAATCATGCCACCCTCCCGTCTTCAGCCACACTGACAGGCGGCGAGCTTCATGAGCAATGTGACTGGACTGGGGTTCGCGTGCTGAGCCCAGGCATCTACCTACACAGTGGCCAGACTTGCCCAAACTAGAGGATGGAGAAGATGGAGGCTGGATGTGTCTAACCAGTGACTTGGGCCAAAAAACCTCAAGCAGCCTGGGGTAAGAGCTTTGGACTTTCTAAGCAACTGCCACTAGAGAACAAGGATAAGACACCTGTGAGTGGAAGGAGCTGGAGAGACATCCCTTTCGAGTAGAGGCAGAGTTATCAATAACTAAGAGGTTTTGGAGGCTAGAAGAAAACAGCTCATGGCTGGAAGGAGCAGGGGAAAAGCCTTCCCTCCTCCATCCCTCCTGCCACTGACCAGTACTGAGCTACTCATTGCCAGGCGCAAGACAAGGTCTGAGCACCCACCTGATTCTGCTGCCCAAGCCCTTCTCAAAATCCCAGCCAGGCTCCTCATGGTGATCTTCCCACTCTCGCAGCACCTCATAAAACACATCCCTGACACATAAGAACACCTGATCAGCCGAGGCACTCACTCCCACCAGTGCCTTCCCACCCCTGGAAGAACTGAGGACAGGACTATCCACAGCCCACCCACCACCTTTTGTTTTTTTGTTTTTTTTTGTTTTTTTTTTTGAGATGGAGTCTTGCTCTTGTCACCCAGGCTGGAGTGCAATGACGCGATCTCGGCTCACTGCAACCTCCGCCCCCTGGGTTCAAGCGATTCTCCTGCCTCAGCCTCCGGAGCAGCTGGGATTACAAGTGCCCGCCACCACATCTGGCTAATTTTTGTATTTTGAGTAGAGACGGAGTCTCACCATGTTGGCCAGGCTGGTCAAGAACTCCCGACCTCAGGTGATCCACCTGTCTCGGCCTCCCAAAGTGCTGGGATTACAGGCAGGAGCCACCACGCCCACCCGGCCAGCAGCCCTTTTTTAATTTCTCCAGAGTTCTCTACATGATGACAGTAGTGCTACAGACCAGCAGCACACTACAGGCTTCATGTACTTCTGTGGGCAGTGACAGTTCATCCTGGCACATTCTTGCCTGAGAACCCCGAGACTAAAGCCACACACCTGTAAGACGGCTGGCTAAGCTCCGGGGTTCACAGGCACACAAGAGAGTGAAGCCAGGTGGTCCCTATGATGGCCAGCAGGAAGGAGCTGGGAGAACTAACCCAGCACCTGTTACTGCCAAACTCCTAATTTCTATGAAACCGAAACAGCTGCCTCTTCCAGAAAAATGTCATCTCATTCCCTCCCTCAAAAGTCCCTTTTCTTATCACCTCTGTTTTTTAAAAGTATGAAAGGCTCGGTCACTGGAGAAGTTGGCACGATTGTCAGTCTCTGGCTGAAAGGAGACAGCTTGAGCAGAGGGAGGCATTGCCAGAGAGACCTAAAATACAGCAGGAACATTAGGAACCGCAGGGTCATGCTGAGACAACTTCTCCCTCTTATTCTTGCCCAGAGTAAGCTCACATTACACTTAAGTGTCGTCAGCAGGGTTGCCTGAATTTATGAAAGCTAGGAAGGGTTAGGTCCAGGCTAGTGGGCATCTAAGTTGGGGTCACTACCTTGGCAACACTGCCCTCATAGGCAGCTCGAAGGCGGCCTTGCAGAGCTGGTGAGAAGCACAGCAGCCGCTCATTCTCAGCCAGCAGCTTCAAGGTCCCTTTGTCCAGGTTGGAAAGAACCCTGCAGGGATGAGAACACCTATGACTGAGACCGGAACACAGACTGCAAGTAGGAAGCAAGCACCTGCACACCACACAGAGGATCTCTAAGGCATGGTGCAGGTGTGCGAGCCCAGATACGTCCTGCAAGGTCGTGGGCCAAGGATCAAAGACAATGAAAGTAAAGGGGAGGATATGAGACTTTACAGAGCAGGGACCAAGACAGCAGGACAGGTACATTACCCAGAAACCCAAAGCTCAGCTGCCAAGGCCACAGGGGTCCTTTTTTTTTTTCTTTTTTTTTGAGATGGGGGTCTCTGTCACCCAGGCTGGGCTGCAGTGGCGTGATCTCACTACAGCCTGGAAGGTGATCCTCCCACCACAGCCTCCTAAGTAGCTGGGATTACAGGTGCACTCCACCACATCCAGCCTTTTTTTTTTTTTTTTTTTTTTTTTTTTTGTAGAGATGGGATTTTTGTAATGTTGCCCAGGCTGGTCTCAAACTCCTGGGCTTAAGTGACTGTCCTGCCTCAGCCTCTCAAAGTGGTGAGAATGCAGGCATGAGCCACCGCACCTGGCCCCATCTCATTCTTTTAGGTACTACATTCATAGCCTTAACACAAAATGAAAGATTACAGGTAGGAGAAGGTCCAGGGCCACTGCCCCCGTGTTAGCACCAGCATAGGTCCCAAGCAGCCAGAGAGCTAAGTAGATGATAAGAATGAGGCCCAAATGCCTCAGCCAGGGAAACTCACTGAAAGTGACACTCCAAAACCTGCACTGCAAAGAAGACACAATCGTGGATGCTTTGGAACAGTGGACTTTCCAGGGAATCTAGAAGGACAGTACCAAACTGTCAGTTAAGAACGGTCCTGTTTCTAGACCCCACGTCTCAAAAGGAGGCTTGCTCACTGACCTAGGACACCTGGACTTAGTTCAGGGTCACTGTCCTTGGCAGTCACCATCCTCCGGGCAGTGAGCAGCTGAAAGACGAAGAAAAGCTCCAAGAAGAGGTTTGGTACGAGGTTCTCTAGATAGATACAAAAGGAAATCCCATGCTATGGGGCACCATTTGGAGCCAAGGTTCAGTTCCAGGTGCCTTATCAATTCTCTTACCCAGCAGTTCTACAAGTATCTCCACTCCAGCTCCCTCTGCTCTCACTCACCAGCAATGCACGAGGAGTAAACAAGGGCTACCAGCTCCAGGCGCTGGCGGGAAGATACTCTGGCAGGGTCTGCAGGTTCATCTGTGAGGCTTCCTGCCCGGCTGGGGAGGGGCGACCCCAGTTCTGGGGTGGGACAGGTAGGGGTAGGTGACTGCTGCAGCTGCTTAGAGCTATGGGAATAAAGAAATTTCATGAGCAGCTTGGCTCCCCTGCCACGGCGACAGTCAGGTCCCTCCAGAGAAGATACCAATAGCCCAGAAGACAAACCCAGAGTCCCCAAGAGGGAAATCAATTTCAGGGAAAACCCCTGAAGATCCCCCATAGCGAGGAAGCCGACATCCCCAGGAGCGGCCAGGCCATACCGCTCCTTCCTGAGCATCTCCCGCTCCTCTTGCAGACTTCTGCACCCTGGGGGAAGGCCAAGGCCCCAAGGGCTAGTGTCCAGGGCTGAGGGTTGGGAACTGGGGACACAGCTGATTGGGGGTGAGGTGAAGCAGGTCTTGGGCTTGGAGAGTGACCGCTCTTCGCTCACCGGAGTTGGGTTGATCCTGCGAGAAGGCTTCGTCCTGCTGAGAGTAGCCACAGGTTTTTCTCAAATTCCTATCTTCAAACATCCCCCCTCCACAACCGCAACAGCTAGACCTCTTGCAAAAAAAACCCCACAAAAACCCTCGCCATCACCCCCAGCCTCTACTCATCCTCGCGCTCCACTGCGGAGCGCCAAGCCCGAATGACTGACTCCCCCAGAGCCTTCGTGGTACCCATCTCCCGCATGAGAGCCGAGTCTCACCCTGCAGGGCCGGGGGGAACCGAGCCTACGGGAGGGAACTCCTCCAGGTTGCTGAGGTTTGGTGGATCAGAGAGCGTGAGGCTGGGGCGGCTGGGGCTGCCAGAGCCCCTGAGCCTCCGGCCCCCGGCTCCGGGCAGGTTCTCCCCGCTGACCCCCTCCTCCAGGCCGCGGCCTCCACGCTCGCGGGCCGGCCCCGGGCCCCGCCTCCTGCCCCCGCGGCGGGCCAGAGGGGCCTCGGCGGCGGTGCTCGCGGCCTCGGTCGGAGGGAAGAGCTGGCTGCGCGCCCCGCGGCTGCCCCGCGACGGGCCTCCCGGCCTCCCTGGCAAGGCTGCCGAGGCGCCCGGGGCCTTGGCGGGGGTCGGGGGCCCCTGCGGGAGGACGCGGCTGCTCTGCTCCCTCAGGAAGTTCAACAGGAACGGTACGAATTCTTTCCGCAGGGGCCGGAGTGAGCTCAGCGCGGCCGCCTCCCCGGGATTATCCTAGGGCAGAAGCACAGGCCGAGGGGCGAGGGTCAGCCGCCGGCCCGGGGGCTGTGAGCAGCGGGGGCCGCGGGGCGAGCCTCGGGTGGGCGGCCCGGGCAGCGGCGCCCAGTTGGAGCGCACTCGGCCCGGCTTGGCAGCCCGGCGCCCTCGGGGAAGGGGACTGAGGGCTGGGCTCCACTGCGGGAACCGGCTTCGGGTCAGACCTGGGGGCGTGTCAGCGCTGTTACCTCCGAACCCCGGGTGCTGTGCGCGATCCACCGCACGACGGCTGCGACCGACACCTCTTCTCGCAGCAGCGACTCTAAAACGGCCGCCATCCCGGTCCGGGCTCTCTGGGGCGACTGCGCAGGCGCCGGCGCGCCACGGGCGGCCAGGGAGGGGCGGGGCCGGCGGCGGGGAGCGACCGTTGGGTCGCGGGGCCGGGAGGGACCGGCCTGGCGGGGCGGGGCCGGGCCGCGGGGCGGGGCGGGGCGGGGCGGAGCTGGCTGTTGCCCAGGCCCACGGTCAAGGCCTCGCTGGGTCCTCAGCCCGGGCCGACAGGCCGGTTGCTGGGAGGCGAAGTGCGGATCACAGCGCCTGGGGAGGCCCACCTTGGCTGCTCGCCCTGGAGCGACCTGAAGGGAAGGATTCGAGCTGGGAGTGGGGCTGCCGCGGGTCGGACGCCCCTCTGGGGAGACCGAGGAGCCGGGAGAGAGGTAGAGGGGAACAGAGACAGCCACCAGCTTCTATCTTCTGCTCTAAGCATATTCCTTCAAGAGTTTAAGTTTCCTAGATCCAACTGGCACCACCCCAGAGAAATTATAAAGTTAATCCAATCTTTCACTTTGACTTTTTCTCAAAGGCCGATTTTTCAATCCCTTGGCCGAGCAGTACCTATCGACTTTTCAGCGCTCACCATCAACTGATTGACCATTTAGGACAGAATTATTTCTAGGAGGTTCTTAATAATCTCCAAGCCACAACCCTTAAAGTGCCTCGGGCCACCGTGCACACAGAATCTCTTGTATGTAGCTTTATTTACTTAAATGGGTTTACATGAGGTTAATACTTCAACTATTTTGCAGTTTAGATGTCAGTAAGTATATCATGGTTAGCTTCTGGGAGCTTGAGGGTTTTTTTCCTTTTTTGTTTTTTGTTTTGTTTTGTTTTGTTTTTGAGACAGGGTCTTGCTCTGTTGCCCAGGCTGGAGTGCAGTGGCGTGAGCACGGCTCACCACAGCCTTGGCCTCCTGGGCTCAAGCAATCCTCCCAACTCAGCCTCCCTAGGGCTACAGCCCAGCTAATGTTTTGGCGCGGAGGGGGCAGCAGATCCAAAGTGCTGGGATTACAGGCGTGGGCCACCACGCCCAGCCTGAGTAATTTGTTTTAATCTCCTTTAATTTTATTTTGAGATGGAGTCTCGCTCTGTCGCCCCCAGGCTGGAGTGCAATGGGAGGCCAAGGTGGGCGGATCACGAGGTCAAGAGATAGAGACCATCCTGGCCAACATGGTGAAACCGTGTCTCTACTAAAAATACAAAATTTAACTGGGCGTGGTAGCTCGTGCCTGTAGTCCCAGCTACAGGAGGCTGAGGCAGGAGAATTGCTTGAACCTGGGAGGCGGAGGTTGCAGTGAGCCAAGATCATGCCAGCCTGGGTGCACTCCAGCCTGGGTGACAGAGCGAGACTCCATCTCAAAAACAAAACAAAAAAACCCGAGAGAGCATTTTGGAGGTTGCTGTTTAGTGAGAAATCAAGCAAGGGAATCCAGGCGGAGAAAACCAGATGGCACTAACATTCCAGGTCAAACCAAACCAGGATGGGTGAGGCAGTGCCCTTGTGAATGCCTCCTGAGAGTTCCTCTGGTTCAAAGGAAGGTTAAAGGTGGAAAGATGAGGGTGGGGGTGCAGCAATCTCTCTAGTGGTAGAAGGGATACTTCCTATGGAGAAGTAAAAAGTACCTCCAGCCAGACAGAATAATGGACTAAAAAGGAGTTTTTAATATTTTAATTTTATTGGAGGAAAACATCTCCTAACATCCTTGCACCCTGGTTTTCACCTGCAGGGACACTGGACGCCTAGTTTCTATTCAGTCCTGGGCTGCTTTTTCCAGGGAACTTCTAGATGTGGTACTGCATTTACAGTAACACTGTCTGCTCCCAGTTGATCTTGTAACATCTGGTGTATTCAATAACTTTATTAAATTAGAAAAATAATATTTTCCACTTTTGAAATCCAGACCATCACACAAATAGAACTAGATTTTGCATGCGGAATGAATATTTTATTACTAGGGTATAAAAATAAAATACAAAATAATTTTAAAACAGAACTTAAAACACTGTACAAAGCTTTAATATGATACAAATGGGAAAATTAAATAAATAATTACACTTTTCTGTACAGGTGGCCTATACAAAAGCACTCCAGGTTTCTGCCAATACTCTGTCCTTGGTTGCCTGAGCAAAATCGTATAAAGGGAGCTGCTTGGAAGGAAAGGAACACAATGAAACACCTCTGGAGGTATTTCAAAGAGTAGTTTCTCATCTCTCTGATTTCAGGAAGAGGAGAAGAGAGGGAGAGAAAAGTGGAATTATTAAAGTCATCTAACTCATTGGTCTTGTCCAACAAGAAAGAATTCTGGTTTGTGGCTGAATCTGATTTAACAGCTGCCAATAGCTCATGACTTCTAAGATGTATATCTAATTCAAAACTAGATGCTCCCCCCTCCCTCTTTTTTTCCTAAAAGCTGGGAACTTGTAAGTAAATGGCCTAGTGAAATAGACACTGGCTATTTTAGAAAAAGGGTCAGAAGGTGGACCAGGAACTATGTATCAGGGAGAAGTAAGCGAGGCACAAGCCCAGGTCATCTAGGCTGTGTTTATTCAGTCCACCCAATCCAATTTCAAAGCCCCAAGTGGGCCAGGGTTACCTTTATCTTCCCACCTTTGTATTTCCGAAAGCTTTCTCACCTCAGTGGACTACTTTGTCTGATGAATAGTTCAAAGAGAACATTGTTTTGGAAAAAGTCCCAAGGGCTTTCCCCTGCCTGGGTAGCTCCCTACGATAAGTCAAATTCAAGTTCTGGTAGCCTTGTCTACCCCTCGTAGGCGAGTGAAGAATGCCCACAGAGTCCAGATGTGGTGAAATGCTGCGCATGGATTCCTCAGGATTTAAACTGCATATTATTAGAGAAAAAGAGCATTCTATGGCAAGGGTAGTCTATATAAAAACTTGGTTTACTCAGTGTTTTTAATTAGGCGAGTGAACACTTATGTACATAATATTGAATAATATTAAACTAATAAAAAGAGAGGTAAAATTCCTATCCATTGTAATTGTAAAATTATGTCATCAGCAAATTCTATAGTCACATGGGCTCAAAGACCTGCCTCATCCACTCTTGTTCCCTAGGTCAAGGAACCCAGAGCCAGGGTACCTGGGAGGCATGGTCAGCATCGCCAGTGCACATACATTCTGTGCCCATACTACCACTAACGCTCCCAGCTGAAGAGGAGGCAGAAAACTGTTACGTTGCACAAGGCCATGAAAGGAAAGGCTCCACTACTTTTACATGTTACCTTAAGACCAAAGATCCAGCAAAGTCTAAGGCAATACGCTACTCATTACTGAGTCATGTTACTTTTTTGCTATTCAGTGTCTTGAGATTGTGTGGAAATTCAAGGTGACCTGATCTTGTCACATACTTTAATTTTCTGATCCAAATTTGCTGAAAGGGAATAATTAAACATTAAGCTTACATATTTTTTTAAGTAGGAGCAGATAATCACAACTGAATTAGAAGATGTCTTAATGGGCATAAACTTTATTTTTGTTTTACTTTTTTTTTTTTTTTTGAGACGGAGTCTTGCTCTGTCGCCCAGGCTGGAGTGCAGTGATGTGATCTTGGCTCACTGTAATCCTCCGCCTCCCGGGTTCAAGTGATTCTCCTGCCTCAGCCTCCTGAGTAGCTGGGACTATGGGCGCCCGCCACCACACCTGGCTAATTTTTTGTATTTTCAGTAGAGACGGGGTTTCACCCTGTTAGCCAGGATGGTCTCGATCTCCTCACCTCGTGATCTGCCCGCCTCAGCGTCCCAAAGTGCTGGGATTACAGGCGTTGAGCCACTGCGCCCGGCCTTGTTTTACTTTTTAAAATTTCTGTGAGCTGCTCTAGAAAACTAAAGGGCCAAAACTTTACTGTCATAATTCCACGTTCAGTCAGGGATTTCTCAGAATTGCGGTGTGCAGCATCCAGACTCCCCTTTATGTGGCTGGGGATCCCTGTGCCGTGTCCTGGGCTTACCTAAGAACTACAGGAATTCCCCATGTGCTTCCTACAGTTTTTCTAGCAGTGTGGGTAATGGACTCTGAAGGTTCCTGAGACTTTGTTAAACTTCTCATAATTCCAGAGGGAAGGCCAAAATATTAAGAATACTCAATGACAGGCTAAGTTTCCATCTACTTCCTTATCTCAAGTCACATACCAGAGTTCCACTGGGTGAGGACAGGGAAGTGGAATGTCCCAACAGCCTCTTAGGGTTTTCATGCATTAATCCCCCCATATGGGCTGATGGTTGGAACTGCCTTTAGTTCTCTAAGTAAAGGTCTAAAAATGCACCTGTGGTTTCCGAACTTGGGTATATGCTGATACATAAGGACTACCATAGAAGTTACATGCCTTAATCCTGTAATACTTTCATGTGGTATCATTCTGCTAATATATTGTCTACAGAGCCAAACCCCAAGTTACACAGTGCAACAGTACTTGTCAACCACTCCATCTCCTCAGTGACACAGGTGCTAAAGTACCTCTCCCCTGAGGCAAAGTCCCCACACATCTGTGGTAAGTGCACATAAACAGAAATGGGCAGATTTTGAAAGTGAATGCAAACAACTTAATTCCAAAATACATAAACATGACAGAAATCTAACATATGCCATGTTTTGATCAATATAAAGGAATATGTTTTTAACGTATAAAAAACTTTGATCTCCAAGACTAAATCTAGACTTATCTACAAATAAATAAATTTTAAAACAGCCAGGGGAAAATGCATTTTTCCCCTGAGTCTCACTAAATCGTTCTGAATTCTGCTTCTCCTATCACCAATTCCTAATGTCATGTTAGAATGTAGAATTGTCTGCTCTTGGGAAAAATAAAGCGTCTGTTTTTAATTCAAAGCTCTTGGGTATAGAAAAACTAATTACGGTTTTAGCTATCTGTGTCTGAGTTTGTAAAACATGCACCAGTGTACACTTTCTCCTTGTAGACTGAATGCAACTATAGAAATATTAGCATAAAAAATATGTGGCCTGGAAGAAATCTCCGATGATGCTGAAGAACCTCAAGTTCCCATGATGGCTAGGAGTCAAGAGAAGGAGACGCTGCACACCTAAGTGCTGAATTAGCAGCCGAGGCTTTAGTGTTTGAAAGCAAATAATATAAAGTGAGTAATGACTACAGTGGGTGTCAATTACCATTTTGCTACTTATGTAGGACTCGATTAACTTGGCAACTTCTACAAAAAACATTCACGTCACAACATGCAACTTAGAAAACAGTTAATGTAACTGTGCCACTGTCAGCAAGGCCAGCTTGCATACCAGAGTGAAGAATGAGAGTACCTGTCTGCCTAGGGCTTAACATTCAAAGACATTTATAATCTGTGTTTTAAGGTTAAATTTTATATGACCCAGTTTTCCTTCTTTGTTCACTATCCACTAAAATTAAATGCCTCTATGCTGTGCAAGAAATCACAATGTATGATTTTACTATTTCAACCAATCCATAGACCCTGGGGATTTGGCAGCAGAATTCAGGAGAAATGCTACCTAAAGTGATTGAGCTGTTGCTAATTCTACCTTCTGTTCCACTCAAGTACTTTCAGGGACTAACAAGGGAAGGCGAGGGCAACCGTGACTGACTAGGTAACCGGCTATTCTATTGTGACAGAAGAAACCAGGCAGTACTTGATTTTCAAAAGATAATTTTAACTGCTGCCCTATACTACTTTTAGCATAGTTTGGCTTGACCTTAATAGCCATGTCCCTCATCTTAGGTAGAATAACCAAAGCAGTTTAAAATTACTTGATCTATGTCACTGAAACCTGAAATATGCCATCACTAAGAGAACCCCCAAATAAAAAATAAAGAACTAAAAAACACAACCAAACCGAATCAAACCAAAAACCTCATTCTCTGTATCATACTTTAAAACAAAAATAAAAATCCCTGCGTCACAGGTGCTTGCTCAGGGCTGCCAACTTCTATTTTTCGCCTGACAGACATCTAAAAGTACAAACTATGCTTGTAAAAACCAAAAAGTAAATGTCTACATAGGACGGTACTTATAAGCGGACCTACTGATACCACCTGTGATATAATTAGTCTGTTTTCTTTTGAAAGTATCAGAGCAGAAACGTCTTTGGTTAATTCTTTCCTCTACATGCAAAACAACATATTCTTACACGATGAGACTGTTTCTCTCTGGATCTTGATGAGTTCATCAAGGCCATTTAGAAAAGGGGACAACACACTAGAAAAGCTGAGATAAAAATGGAAGGAACCAAGAAAGAGAGAAAACATCCAGTTGCCACGTTCCCATCGTTGTCAGTTCCAACCGCCGGCAGAGAAATGCCAGTAAGAAATAAAATCTCACACACATACCACAGTTGTAGCCTCATCAGCTTTTCCAGTGATTACTACTAGCATATTTCTGACTAAAGGGGTCGGGATTTAAAGCTAGCTACTTTTAGCAACAGAAATATGATAATTTCTTCATTATTCCCCCAATCCCCTGCAAAAAAAATGAGATGAAAAGAGGAAAGTAGAATGGCAATTTTTAAGAAATGTTTCTAAAATCTGTCAGACTCATTATCATCCCAGTTTATCCACTGTAACTATAAGGACAGAACTATGTGATTAACATGACAAATCTTTGAACCAGTATTACAAGCATGTCCCCGTAAGTTTTTCCCTATTAAAATCTTTTTGAAATGAAAATTAAATTAAAGAACCTATCTTGGCTTGTTAAATACTGCCAACCCTTGCATTGTACACAGGGAAGGCAAGAAGACTGAGGTGTCACATGCCAAGAACATATTTTCAGAAAATGAAGATAGGCAAGGCCCAAGTATACATGAGGCACACAATAGAAAAGGAATTTCGCCATCTGTGATCTCGAAATTACAAATGGAGAATGACAAAGAATGAGTCTATATAAGGATATGTCTCTCTATATATTTATAAATATTTATATAATTTACCATGAAGACATGCAAGTAGTGTTACAGCAACTATTATACAATATAATACAGAAGGACTGGACTTCCAATATTACAGTTGCTTTAGATAAACAGCAAATATGTCTTATCTATTGCATTCCTCTGTAGTGTTTGAAACTGGAGAGAAATTAAGATTCCACACTATGCTACATTTCTTATAAGAGACGTTAGATGCCTCAATGGTGTTCTGAGTTTGTTTTTTTAAAAAGCTC
Source organism: Theropithecus gelada (assembly GCF_003255815.1). NCBI lineage: Eukaryota > Metazoa > Chordata > Mammalia > Primates > Cercopithecidae > Theropithecus > Theropithecus gelada. Next base: position 18,153,299 of record NC_037674.1, read on the forward strand.
AACACAGATAAAGAGAACAAGAGAAGTTCAGTGCAGCTTCAGGGCAGCTTTGATGCAGCATTAGAAGATGTTCACTTGGGGAGGAAATGTATTTCTTTCTTTTTTTTTTGTTTCCCAATTCAACTGTGTTAGGTTTGGCAGCAAACACAAGGTCAAACAGAAAGCACAGATGTTTGCTAGAAGGCAAATTTCAACAGCAAGCAGACCAATTTACCTGACCTTAATAAGGTCTTTACAACACAAAACACCTAGAGAGTATAAAAGAGCCCATTTTAAAAGTCTGGTAGACTTTTTGCCTGATTCCTATTAGAAGAGTGAGATTAGAACAGGTATCTTTCTCTTTACAGCTTCATGAATTGAGATTATATGAAAATCAGGCCAAGAAGCCCAAATATTGAACTAAAACACAGGAGAAGCAGGTAATAAAACATTAAAAAAGAAATATTTAGCCTAAATTTATTTCCCCAGATATTAATTCCTTACTGGCTAAATGTAGAAAATACAAAGTTTGAGGATTCTAAGCCTCAATAATATATCTAATTGATTTCTAAATCTCAAGTCACATTCCAAAGCATTGCTTCCCTTGTATCGTCCTGGAGGCTGATACCACAAACAGCTGGAACCCAGAAGACTCAAGGAAGCAGCTCACTCTGGGCAGTTTCCTTCTCAGGTTTCTAAAGGAGGACACTTAACAGGGAGGAAGGGGCATCTTCTATCTTGAAGGCTATTACCCCACACTTACTTTCTCTCCCTAAACACTAAAGCCTGCAAAGTAGCTCTAGTTAGACTTTTCTTTCCTTTACCTAAGTTTCTTGTTTTTCATAATAAAAACGTAGTAGGTTAAGACCTGTTACTTTAAAAAAAAAACAAAATCAGGGACCTGAAAAAAAGTAATTGGATTTGATAGTACAATTAGGACCATAAAATAAAAGCAGAGAGACTGAATCAGATGAAACATACTAAACTTTAAAAAAAAAATCTGAACTCCAGGGAGGGTACTGGGAATGAGGCAAAGGAAAGGTGTTCATTCTCAATACACGAAATAAACACACAAGCCAAATATACATGAGTACTGGCTCCCTGGCAACAGACTTCTTACAAAATCTAATATCTGATCAATGACTCTCCAGGGGGGGAAAGTTTTGAATGAAAATATCAAACAAGAAGTTTCACTTTTGCTATATAATCTTTGAGTTGAGGCTTAAAAAAATTAGGCACCCCCCCTAAAATTCCATTCTATCTCCTATCCTCAACTCTTTTGTTTCAAAGGCAGCTTAAAAAATGAGAGCTCATTTTAATGAGTTTCTCCCCCTTGGATTTTTGCTCTGTTTTTCCTTCTTGTACAAAGACATTGATTCCTAATCTGCCTGCTGCCTGCCTTAGGTAATTCCTTATCATGTATTTATGTCTTCTTATAAATAATTGATCATGTTACTTTCTTTTGCAAGAGAAGATCAACACTGATTTTTTTAAGTAGACAGTACAGGGACACACATGCATCAGGTTTAGGAGGAAGATCTCACACCTTTCAAAGAGATGCAGCCTGGCTCCTATCTGCTGAGTTTACTGGCTGGCTTACTCTTCCCTGGGGGGGTTTTAGTGCTGGCTGAGTGGTGGTGAAGGCTGCCGGATCCTTTCAGGCCATTCTTGCTGGGTTTGCAATGCTCCTGTTGGCAGGACCTCCTGGAGGAGGAAGATCCTGAGTGGCTGGGAGGTGACTTGCTTCTCCCCAGATGTGGGGATGAACTCCTCTGGTCATGGTGGGGCCGTCCAGCCCTAGATGGTGAGGAACTAGACGTGCGAGGCAAGGATGAGCTTCGAGGAGAGGCACTGGGACTCCTGCGAGGGACAACTGGACTCTTGGGTGGTGTTTTTGGATTGTGAGGAGATCCTGGACTCTTGGACTGACTAGTGCTCCGGGGTTTCTGAGATCCATTTTGAAGAATTTGGGCCAGGCGGGAGAAAAGGTCTGAGTCGGAGTTACTACTCCCTAGGACTTTGTATCTGCGTAGCCTTAAAAGAACAGAGAAAATATATTTTTATTTTAATTCATTTCAAGTGTGCCTAAAAAGTCACAATGTCCCAAAATCATAATGTGAATGTGTAGAAATCAGAAAATAGACTAACAGGATACAGGGTTACTCTACTATATACTAGTTGTATGACCCTGGAGAAATTCTTTAATCTTTCCCTTCTTTCAATGGGAATACTGTCTGTCTCATAGGGTCACTGAACAGACCAAGGGCAGTGACCCAAGTACTTAGATGAACATCTGCCATGAAGAAGCCCTTAAATGATATTAGTTCCTTTCCTCCTACGCTATGTTTTACTCTGCTAATTTTCAGATGAATGTAATTAATTGTCTCTAGCATGTTAGCACATAAGACAGAGAGTAAACTATATTGTGTAAGGATGCTAGGACAGGAATCTTACAAACACAAAATCCCACAACGTACGTGTTTTTTTTTAATTTTCTTTTTTCTGCCAAGGCTCTGTCACCCCTAAGTCTTCAACATGAACTACACTAAGCAACAGGAGGAACTATAGATAAATGTACATTCCACTCATTTAATAATTTCCAAGAGAAAAGAGTAGTCATTGGTTTCTGTGGAGCTCAGTTTGTATTCCTGTTAATAGCCTGGGATTAAGGAGGGTGGATGCTGGAACTGACTGCCCCCCACCCCCTCACACTGGCAACTGAGCTTGGGCCTCAAGCTGTACCTGTAGTGCACCTGTAGTGCACACCTGGCTAATTTTTGTATTTTTTGTAGAGACAGTTTTGCCACATTGCCCAGGCTGGTCTCAAACTCCTGGGCTCTAGCAATCCTCCTGTCTCAGCCTCCCAAAGTGCTGGGATTACAAGCATGAACCATAGCGCCTGGCCCTTGGGCCTCAGAATTCTAAGAGTATTCATACGAACAGCAAATGTGTTTCTTGTCCTAAATGTCTTTCTGATTTGGCCTAAGAATCAAAGAAAATGGAACATATAAAAGTGTCTTTATGAACTATAAAGCAGTGGTCCCCAACCTTTTTAGCACCAAGGACCAGTTTCGTGGAAGACAATTTTTTTCCACGACGGGGGGAGGAGGGGCAAGGATGGTTTTGGGATGAAACTGTTCCACCCCAGATCATCAGGCATTAGTTAGATTCTCATAAGGAGCACACAACCTAGATCCCTCCCATGTGCAGTTCACAACAGGGTTCGCGCTCCTATGGGAATGTGATGCCACTGCTGATCTGAGAGGAGGCGGAGCTCAGGCAGTAGTGCTCACCTCCTGCCGTGCAGCCCTAGGGCCAGGGGCCTGCTATACAGCAGTCTACAATATATTTTAGTGGCAATGCCAAATTATGTAGTGAGAAGGACCCTAGGGCCCCTGTAATAATAAAATTATGCTAATAGAAAGTATACAGCAAAGGAATAGACAAATGAATGGAACACAGCATTGAATCCAAAAAACATTTCCCATGTTTCTATGGGAAATTAGTATTAAGATATCACTAACTACTTGGAAAAAAACTTCACATCATATATAATGATAAACTTTAGATAGACAATACATTTATACACAAAGCACAAAACTCTAAAGGTACAGGAAATTACTACCTTTTAAAAAAATATTAGGTTTGAAGGACCTTCCTACGCATGATATAAAACACAATTAATAAAAAAAAATTCAGTTCCATGAACACTAAACTTTTGTATCAAACAAAAGGCACTACAACCCAAGTTAAATTCAGACTAGGATAAAATATCTTTGATATAATTTGTAGAGAAGGGGGTTAGTTACAGAAAGTAACCCAGGCCGGGTGCGGTGGCTCACATCTGTAATTCCAGCACTTTGGGGGGTTGAGGTGGGTGGACAGCTTGAGGTCAGGAGTTTGAGATCAGCCTGGCCAACATGGCAAAACCCTGTCTCTACTAAAATACAAAAAATTAGCTGGACGTGGTGGCGGTGCCTGTAATCCCAGCTACTCGGCAGGAGAATCACTTGAACTTGAGAGGCAGAGGTTGCAGTGAGCCAGGACTGCACCACTGCACTCCTGCCTGGGCCACAGAGCAAGATTCCATCTCAAAACAACAACAACAACAGTAACCCAATAGAATGTTTTGACATGAAGATAGCCAACAACTCATAAAACGATCCTCCCACCTCAGCCTCCTGAGTAGCTGGGAATACAGCTGTGTAGCACCCATGCCTGGCTAATTCTTATAGAGATGAGGTTTCACCATGTTGCCCAGGCTGGTCTCAAACTTCTGGGTTCAAGCAATCTGCCTGCCTCAGCCTCCCAAAGTGCTGGGATTACAGGTGTGAGCCACCACATTTGGCCCTGGAAAGCACTCTTCACTGGTTTACCACCTCCCGATATTTTCCCCTCTTCCTCAAAATATAAACATTCTGTGGTCAAATATATCATGATAATATTTAAATAAAAAGTATAGCATGCAGTAGATACTAAAGCAGTGTCTTTACTATGTATGGTTGTACATACCATCAGACCTACGGAAATCTTCTATAGGATTTTTTTGGTTTAATTCATTATAACCAAGATAAACAGCACTGTTACCAGGGTCCATTTATCAAATCATGGACCATGTGTTCTTCACTAGCATTTGACATCATATTTGAAGCACTAGGAATCTGTCTCCCCACCTAGGCAACTCCACTGGCAGAATCTGTCTGATGTAATTATCTTGGAAATCTGGAGTCTACCGAAGGCTTGCAACTTCCAGGAGAAGGCTTGGACTGTCAATAACAGTTAATTTTAGTCTATTTCAGATCTTAGCACATCCCCCATTCCTGGCCCTGTGGCAGGCAGTTGTGCACTTATTTCTGGAGCAGTTTGCACACAGCTTACAAGAAGCAGGTGGGCAAAAAGAACCCTGTCCTCCAATTACTGGGAATCTGTGCTCTGATTACTCATAGCTGGTTCTGATCACAGAAGAGCAGAGAAAGAGGTGGGTAGTCATTCTTACATTTTTCCCTATTGTTACAAACTGGTTCTCCTCTGGCTGAAGTAACTTCTAGGGGATTAAAAGGGCCAGTGCTCTTTTTTTCCTTCCCTCATTTTTCTTTTTTCCCTTCTTCGGAGCCAGATATTAAAGACTTGTGTATTCAAAACCAACCACATATACTGGGGAAATCAGAAAGCTATTATGCTTAGCCAGAAAAAAATACAGGCTTAGAAAAGGTCTGAGACCTTAGGTTTACATCTCAGGGTGGTCCTCAGCACAGAGACAGTCTACAACCATCAAAAAACAAACAAATTAGCTAGGTGTGCTGGCATGCACCTGTAGTTCCAGCTACTCAGGAGGCTGAGGCAGGAGGATCACTTGAGCCCAGGAGTTAGAGGCTGCAATTAGTCATGATTATTCCACTGCACTCCAGCCTGGGTGACAGAGTGAGACCCTGTCTCAAAAACAAAAAGAAACAAAAACAACCCCCAGCAAATCCTGAGGAAAGGGGAAAATCTTATTTTCAGAGTTACCATATTATTAGATTCAAATATCCAATTTTCAACAAAAAAAAAAAAATAAAAAAAAAAAAACTAGAAACAGGAAGGCATGGTCCATTCAAAGGAAAAAAAAATCAACAGAAATTGTATCTGAAAAAGACCTGATGGCAAATCTACTAGACAAAGATTTTGAAACAACTATCTTAAGGATGCTCGAAGAACTAAAGAAAGACACGAAGAAAGTCAAGAAAACAATGTGTGAACAAAATGGAAATATCAATAAGAGACAAAAAACCTAACAGGAATCAAAAAAAATGGAACTGAAAAGTACAATCACTAAAATAAAAAATTCACTAGAGGAATTCAAAAGCAGATCTGAGCAGGCAGAAGAAAAAAAACAGCAAACTTGAAGACAGGACAATGGAAAGTATTGAGTTTGAGGTACAGAAAAAAAAGGAATAAAGAAAAGTAAACAGAGAGTAAAGGGCCTGTGGGGCCATCACGCAGACCTGCATGCACACTATGGGAGTTCCAGAAGGAGAAGAGAGTAAGAGGCAGAGAGAATACTTAAAAAAAAAAAAAAAAAAAAAAAGGCTGCAGACTCCCCAAAAATCGTAAGAGACATGAATATACAACATCCCAGAAGTTCAACAAACTCGAAGTAGGATGAACTCAGAGACCCACAATGAGACACATTATAATCAAACTGTCAAAAGACAAAGACAGAGAATCTTGAGATTCTCAAAAAAATGATCAGAACACTTCTCACCAGAAACACTGGAGGCTGGAAGTACTTTAGTACTTTAAAGTACTTCTTTTAAAATACTACAAGAACTGTCAACTAAGAATCTTGTATCTGACAAAACTGTCCTTCAAAAATGAGGGAGAAATTAAGACATTCTCAAATAAAAGCTAAGGGAGTTTGTTACCACCAGACCTGCCTTGCAAGAAATGCTAAAGGGAGTCCTGTAGGTTGAAGTGAAAGGATGCCACACAGGAACTTGAAGCCATATGAAGAAATAAAGATCTTAATAAAGGCAAACACCTGGACAATTATAAAAGCTAGTACTTTTGTAAGAAGTCTATAACTCCACTTTTTGTTTTCTGCATTATTTAGGAGACCAATACTTTCTTTTTCTAACATTGGTTTGTAACTCCACATTTTGTTTTTTACATAATTTAAGATATTAATGCATTTAAAAAAGTATTAGTTTATGTGTTTGAACACACAATGTATAAAGATGTAATTCTGTAACATCAACAACTGAAAGGAGTGGAGACGGAGACTGAAAGGAGCAGAGTTATTGCATGATATTGAAGTTAAGCTCATATAAATCCAAATCAATGTTATAACTTTAGAACTTAAGTGTAACACAACAATGTGAATGTACTTAATACCACTGAACTGTACACTTAAAAAAGACACAGCTGGGCACAGTGGCTCAAGCCTGTAATCCCAGCACTTTGGGAGGCCGAGGCAGGTGGTTCACTTGGGGCCAGGAGTTTGAGACTAGCCTGCCCAACATAGCGAAACCCTGTCTCTAGTTTAAAAAAAAAAAAAAAAAATTAGCCTGATGTGGTGGCAGGTGCCTGTAATCCTAGCTACTCGGGTGGCTGAGGCACGAGAGAATCTCTTGAATCCGGGAGGCAGAGGCTGCAGTGAGCTAAGATTGAGCCACTCCACTCCAGCCTGCGTGACAGAGTGAGATTCTGTCTCAAAAACAAACAAACAAAAAGTCAAGATGCTAAATTTTATGTTATGTGCATTTTACCACAATAAATTGGAAAAAATAAAATGATTAACCTGGATCAATCTGATTACTTCCACTGCACTAGGCTGTAAGGCCTGGGAAAGGCAGGAAAGAAAGATACTGAGAAGAGGGTAACACAGAAATGATGCCATTGGTGGAGTACAATAAAGCAGATATAGAAATGGTGTCACACACTTAACACAGGGAGAGCACACAGCATTACCTGGCTTCTACTCCAGGCCTCGTGGGTGGCTTTCCTGGTGGTGGCCGAGGAAAGAACTGAGATGAAGTTGAGCTATTGACTTGATCTGTGTTGACCCATGAAACTGGCCTTGGAATTTTGCTCTTTCTAGACTGGGAGATGATGGGTGACAGAAAGCTATCTTCAGCTGACCTACTCAGGTGAGAATCTACTGTCAGTCTTGAAAAGGGAGTGAGCACTTCCTCCTCACAAAAGGTAGCAGGAACAGTAGCTAGTTTCTCCTCTAGCAATTTATCAGAGGCACTTGAGAGGTCGCCAAGGAAGGACTTGAATTGTCTTTTTTCCACCAGAAGCTTGACTAGGTCTGGCTGATAAGCTTTCTTTTGGAGGAGCTTTTCTTTTGCAGAAACCGAAGAGGATGATTCCAAAGTTGAGTCGATCTCTTGTGCCAAAACAGGGATTCGGCTGTGTCTAGTTACAAAGGATGACCTAACCATATCCTTCCGGGTTGGGGCACCATGTTCATTCTCTGAAACACAATGAAATAGTTCTCCATTTCTAGGGGCAATTTTCTCTCTCTTACCCTCTTGGTGCAAAAAAGTAGAGAGGTCTCCTTGATGACCTGGCAAGTCTTCACTCATGATGTCATCATCCTTAGATACCTTATTTTTTTGTATTTCTGCCACCTGGCCTATCTGACCTTCAACATGTGGGTCAATGTCTCTGGGAGAAATTTCTGAAGTTCCAACTGTCAGAAGCTTCATTATCTCATTATTTTTGTCTTGATTTGGCACCACACTAAAAGTCTGTGTTTTTGTCACATGAAGAGGTTCAGTAGTAGCTGAGGGATCCTTTTCCACAATTACCAAATCTCCTGGGAGAGAGGAGATCTCCATACAATGCTGCCCTCTACTTAATTTCTCATCTTCATTATCTGACTCTAAAAGGATGCTTTTCTCTTCAGTTTCCCCAGGGAGATTTTCAAATTCTCTCACAACTAGTCTGTTATGATCAGGAAGTTCTTTTGGTCCCAGGTCTTGAGATTTGTTACTTTCTCTAATGTTGGGTAACACGTCATGACCAATGTGATCTATCTGAAGCCCCAAATCTGTTCTGCTTCCTCCACTAGGAGGTTCACCCTCTGTCACAGCCAAGCCAGAGAAGTTTTCCCTTGGAGAGTAAAGTTCCACAGTGGGCTCCATGGGCTGAAGATCTTTCTTCTCTGGCTGCTGACCATAGTGAAAGCTTCCTGAAGTTGACTGTGTAGATGCCACAGAAGGTCTAGGAATTGTAATCTGGAGAAGGGGGAGAAAAAATTAAAATGCAATTATGTAAAATATCAATACAGATGCATGCTGTGAGATTTAACATCTCAAATTCTAATTTATAGGAAGAACACAGATGTTGACCAGGTCTACGCAACTTATATGAAAAATGAACAATTCTGAATAACAATGAATGACACTTAAGCTACCCTACTCAGAAACTGCAGAACGGTCTCTCCCTGTAGGTTTATCCCTGCCACTTCTTTGGTGTGCTGTATGCTCTGGAAGGCTAATTTATACAGATTGCACCATTTGGGCTTCCTTGCTTTCTGATTTGTGGTTAGATCTGCTCAATGGATGGCACCAACAGACAATCAGAGGGTTAGAGGAAAGAGAGGGCTGGGTAATGATTATCCTTGCTTCCCCGCCGAGGACTGTGGCGCTGGTGACGGCTACATTCCACTATCCTGGCCACAGCTCCCTTCTTGTGGCCTCTCTCTCAGCTACTACCCTCATCAAGTTCTGCTTACACCCACTTCAACTCCCCTTTCAGGACTCATGGTAGGAATGGCTCCCTCTGTTGCTGGTCCCATTGGCTTTCTTAACTCTGCCCATACATCTGTAAAAAATTCCTTACATTAAATTCTCTCCAAGTCCCTTTCAGTATGCCATCTATTTCTTGCCAGAATCTAGATACAGGATTACACGAGAAAATTACTGGCACATAATTGTTCACTGAAAAACTCCAAATTTTCATGCATTTTGTTGTTTTCCATAAATTCTATTAAATACTAGGATTATTATATCTTCCTATAAGTAAAGACATACAAAGATATTTAGTAATGTTTTATGATTTCTCTAATTTTTTCCTTTTTTTTTTTTGAGACAGGGTCACCGTGTCACCCAGGCTGAAGTATAGTGGTGCGATCTTGGCTTACTGCAACCTCTGCTTTCCAGGCTCAAGTGATCCTCCCACCTCAGCCTCCTGAGTAGCTGGGACTACAGCATGTACCACCATACCTGGCTGATTTTTGCATTTTTTGTAGAGATGGGGTGTCACCATGTTGCCCAGGCTGGTCTCGAACTCCTGAGCTCAAGTGATCCATCTGCCTTGGCCTTCCAAAGTGCTTGGATTACAGGTGTAAGCCACCACACCTGGCCAATTTTTTTTTTTGCAGGGGGTGGTGTTGTCTTGCTGTGTCACCCAGGCTGGAGAGCAATGATGCAATCTTGGCTCACTGCAACCTCCGCCCCCTGGGTTTAAGTGATTCTCCCTGCCTCAGCCTCCCGAGTAGTTGGGACTACAGGTGCCCGCCACCACACCCAGTTAATTTCTGTACTTTTAGTAGAGATGGGATTTCACCATGTTGGTCAGGCTGGTCTCGAACTTCTGGCATCAGGTGATCCACCCGCCTTGGCCTCCCAAAGTGCTGGGATTACAGGGGTGAGCCACTGTGCACAGCCCACACCTGGCCAATTTTTAAAGATCAAGCGGGCTGGGCGTGGTGGCTCACGCCTGTAATCCCAGAACTTTGGGAATCCAAGGCAGGCAGATCACCTGAGGTTGGGAGTTCAAGACCAGCCTGGCCAACATGGAGAAACCCCGTCTCTACTGAAAATACAAAATTAGCCGGGCATGGTGGTACATGCCTGTAATCCCAGCTACTCAGGAGGCTGAGGCAGGAGAATCGCTTGAACTCCGGAGGCGGAGGTTGCGGTGAGCTGAGATTGCACCACTGCACTCCAGCCTGGGCAATAAGAACAAAGCTCCATCTCAAAAAAAAAAAAAAATCAAGCCTATGAGAAGTGAAACTCTACCCCTCTTCCACTCAGGTAATTTTAATTCTATATGAGTAAGATTCAACATCTAATAAGAATGTCCTTCCTTAAGATACCTAAAGTTTTTATATTTTCATATCACCTAAAGTGACATGTAAGCAGGCTGAAAATAACTATATAAACTGATAAAGAAAAAAAGTCTTTTTGAGAAATCAAGTAAGTTCAAATCACTTAATGAGACCCATTAAGTTCTAGAAAAACTATAGAAATTGGTCTGAATACAATGCAAAATAAATTTGGATTAGTCATGGGAGATTTAGAGTCAATCTCTAGTCCAAAGACACCAAGAAACCATGTGGTTCCAGGGTCAGCTAAGATGTTTATATCTATTTCACTTCGTGTCAGGAATACTATTAGTTGGACATGGATATGTAAAGCTCATGGACATGCAAAGCTTGTCCTAAGTCCAGCCCAGGAAAAATACACCTAACTAATGTCCTGGAATAGCTCCCAAATGCAGCCAGGGTCCTGAGGATCTTTCAGGCTAATCCAAGACAGGCAATCTGGGTTTAGATCTAAACTCTTAGCATAAGCGCAAATCTAAAATTACCTTGGGGAAAAAGCATTAGGTTCTATTGGTGCTGTTTTCCTTCAGGAAGTTATCTCATACTTCTGTTTTAATTATTCTAAAATAAATTTAGACAGATGGCAATTTTCTAGTATATTTTGAAAGTGATTTTGAAATCTAAAATTTATAGTAATTCACTTTTCAAAATTTACTTTAGTAAATGGACCCAAAAGTGACCATGATAAGAAAAGCAAATGTAAAATTATATTAAATGTCAAATAACAGGGAGATGATAACCTATATCCAAAATCGGGCCAGGTGTGGTGGGTCACAACTATAATCCCAGCACTTTGGGAGGCCAAGGCAGGCTGATCACCTGAGGTCAGGAAAGTGAGACCATACTGGCCAACATGGTGAGACCCTGTCGCTACTAAAAATACAAAAATTAGCCAGGCGTGGTGGTGGGCGCCTGTAATCCCAGCTACTCAGGAGGCTGAGGTGGGAAAACTGCTTGAACCTGGGAGGTGGAGGTTGCAGTAAGCCAAGATCGTGCCACTGTACTCCAGCCTGTGCGACAGAGGCAGACTGCTAGACTCTGTCTCCAAAAAAAAAAAAAAAAAAAAAAAAAAAAAAAAAAAAAAAAAACCAAACAAAAAACAAAAAAACAGTCACCTCATTATTACATGTAATTCTAACTACATCAGCCAAAATGAACAGGGCAGTGCAATAAAAATAATACTTTAGGCCGGGCACGGTGGCTCATGCCTGTAATCCCAGCACTTGGAGAGGCTGAGGTAGGTGGATCATCTGAGGTCAGGAGTTCGAGACCAGCCTGGCCAACATGGTGAAACCCTGTCTCTACTGAAAATACAAAAATTAGCTGGGCGTGATGGCGGGCACCTGTAATCCCAACTACTCCGGAGGCTGAGGCAGGAGAGTGGCTTGAACCCGGGAGGCGGAGACTGCAGTGAGCTGAGATCGTGCAACTGCATTCCAGCCTGAACAACAGAGCGACACTCTGTCTCAAAACAAAACAAACCAACAAAAACTCCATTGGTCTTCTGAGATTGAAGCTAGGGTTGAATTTCTACAGTTCTGAGATTAACTCATTTGAGATTCAGGATATAAATGTGTATATATGTATGGTATAAAAAAAAGAGTGACAATCTTATACATAGAAAATATATATGAGCCAAGCAAGCATGGTGGCCTGTGCCTATAATTCCAGCTACTCAAGAGGCTGAGGCAGGAAGATTGCTTGAGCCCAGGAGTTTAAGACCAGCCTGGGCAACATAGCAAGACCCCGACTCAAAACAAAACAAAACAAAAACAAAAACAGAAAAAAAACCCAACAATAAAAATATATACGAATCACCAGACAGGAGAATTTTTCTTGAAAAGATTCTGAGCAATTATGATAAACTGTGCATAAACTACTCTCTTATAATATTTTCATAGTACTTTAAATTTCATAAGATATTGCCTAGATCATTTTTACAAACCCCATTTCATAGCTCCTTTGTATTTTAATTGGGTACTATTATAATTTGATTATTATTATTCTTATTTTTTTAGAGACAGAGTCTTGCTCTGTCACCCAAGCTAGAGTGCAGTCGTGCAATCATAGGTCACTGCAGCCTCCAACTCCTAGGCTCAAGCAATCCCTCCACCTCAGACTCCCAAGTAGCTGAGACTACAGGCATGCGGCACCACACCAGCTAATTAAAAAAATTTTTTTTTACACAGACAGGGTCTCACTATGTTGCCCAGGCTGGTCTTGAACTCCTGGGCTCAAGAGATCTTCCTGACTAGGCCTCCCAAAGTGCTGGGATTACAGATATGAGCCAAGTGTGCCCAGTCAGAGTACTATTACTAATGCAAATTCACAAATGAGGACAAACACAATCAAGAAGTCATAAATAGGACTTCAGGATTTTGAAAGTTGTACACAGCACAGTACAGCCTACTGACATGTTCTACACACTCTCAAATAAAGTTGGGGAAACTGAGTCTGCAATAACATTATCTGACAAAAGAAAAGGAGAAAACCTAGGATCAGTAGTTGAGTATAGAGAAGAGAAAGCTAATTCTAAATGTAGCTGCAAATAGCTTCCTTAAACTATAAAGACATAAAAGCAGTTCTCATACTTGGGGCGCTCTACAAATGGACCAAATAAATAATCTGCCAGTAAGCCATATGCATCTTTTATATCTTTAATTTTCATAATTCACAAATATTTCATTACAGCATTAATCAGATCATTTCCTTTATTCTGTTCTGTAATTGTATCATGTACATCTTTCTAAAGAATTAGAAAAGGAGCTCAATATTTTCCATTTCTTTCACAGTTTCTTAGTTCTATTAATGCCTAGTACTAAGTTTGACCAAAATCAGTGTCTTAATTAATAGTTCAGGTAAAGCAGCCTCACTATTTTTCAGTCACCCCATGTTTCAAACTAGCCACTAGTGAGAAACAATGAACTGCAAACCAACTACCATTTGCATTTTAACTTATAAATTATCCTTTTACTTTTCTCTCATTCAAGGATTGTAATGTTACTAAGATAATAAAAACTTTGTAAAATTTAACATCCATTCCGAATAGCCTTTCTTCCAAATGAAAAGAATGTGGTATATGAAATTTCTATGTCTCATTTTTGTTTGTTGACAAAGACAAATAATTGAGCAGAGATATACATAGTAGAATAATCTATTGGTACCTAATACAGCCTGGCCTATTAAGGAGTTAAGTTTTAGCCATTCAAATTCCACCATAGACCTCTCTTGTCTAAAGCAGCTTCATATAATACTTTATAGAAGTGTTGAAAATTATAGGCCGGGCGCGGTGGCGCACACCTGTAATCCCAGCACTTTGGGAGGCAGAGGCGGGCGGATCACCTGAGGTCAGGAGTTCGAGACCAGCCTGACCGACATGGAGAAACCCCATCTCTACTAAAATTCAAAATTAGCCAGGCGTGGTGGTGCATGCCTATAATCCCAGCTACTCGGGAGGCTGCAGCAGGAGAATCACTTGAACCCATGAGGTGGAGATTGTGGTGAGCTGAGATCGTGCTATTGCATTCCAGCCCGGGTGACAGAGTGAGACCCCGTCTCAAAAAGAAAGAAAAAAAAAAAGAAGTCCAAGAAGGCAGAATGGAGGCACCCAGCTGCCCCGTTACCCAAGCCCAGATTGGACTGGAGTCAGGAGGGACTTCCTGTTGTGGGAAAAAGAAGCAGAAGAGCCTCATCAGCCCTCACTGCCACTGCAAACACCTACAATCCTTACTACAAGAGTACCCACAGTACTCCCAAGCCTGGAGCCTAGTTTGGAGAGCTGCCAAAACTTCACACAGCTGCTTTGCTCCAGATTAGGAGAACAAGGTGAGCATGCCCGCCTACCCTTGTGAGCCAAGCTGCCACAGCTTAGTGCCACCCAAAGGCCAGAGCCACTTCTGGAGTATACTCTGTTCTGGGGGCCAGAAGCCACTGCACCTCTCTAGCCCTTGGGCTCCATCTTCATTCCACCAAGATCACACAGGTGGCTGGTGTCTACAATGTCATGACCCTGACTGCTTGGAGCCTGGGCTCAGGATCAGCTGTGATGCGAGTCCTGCACAACAGGAAAACTAACCCCTGCCATGCACACTTCCAGGTAGAAAAGCAGTCTGGCAGTACCACACAGGGCAGACACACCCTTAAGCAGGAGAAGCTTCCAAACCACTGAGGAGCTGACCCACCCTCAGGTCAGTGTACGTGCCAGCACTCAGGGCCAGCTGGCTCAGGCCAGCTCCTGGCAGATACACCCCCAGGCCAGCTGAGCGGCTGCACACCTGTGCCTTGGACCTGAGAAAAACAGCCTGCTGAGCCTGCCCCTGGCAGGTATGCCTCCCAGACCAGCCCAGCAGCCATGAGCCCATGCTCCTGGTTAGAGTGACAGCACTGTGGCCCCAACCCCAGTAAGCCAGACTTGAAACTAGCTGACCCACTTGTGTGTACATGCAGACCCTGACCTAAGAAGCAGCCTGGTGAGACCACACTCAGAAAAACCATGCCAACAGTGCCACAAACTCTCTCACCTTAGGCCACAGAGACACTTGCAAATATCACCAGTATGGGTTGCAGCTGAAGAAATTGCATGAGGACTACACTATTGCATCCACCTAGCATCAAAGCCAAGGCACCCCACCTAATTGCTACCCCAAGACCCAAGTCTTTCCCTATGAGACCTACTCCATAAAATTGGGAGAGTCAACTGTTCCACCAGATGCATAGAAATCAACATAGGGACACATCAAACATGAAAAAGCAAGGAAATATGACACCTTCCAAGAAATGATAATTCTCCAGTAAAAGACCCCAATCATAAGGAAATATACAAAATCCCAGAAAAAAATCTAAATAATAATTTTAAAGAAACTCAGTGACATACAAGAGAATAGACACAATTCAATGAAATCAGAAAAACAATTCATTATTTCAATGAGAAATTCAACACAAATAGATATCATAAAAAAGGACCAAACAAATCTTAGCACTAAAGAATTAAATGGGCCGGGTGTGGTGGCTCACGCCTGTAATCCCAGCACTTTGGGAGGCTGAAGTGGGCAGATCACTTGAGGTCAGGAGTTCAAGACCAGTCTGGCCAACATGGTGAAACCCCAGCTCTACTAAAAACATAAAAAATTAGCCAGGTGTGTTGGCATGTGCCTGTAATCCCAGCTACTCAGGAGGCTGAGGCAGGAGAATTGCTTGAACCAGGAGGCAGAGGTTCCAATGAGCTGAGATCATGCCACTGCACTCCAGCCTGGGTGACAGAGCGAGACCCAGTCTCAAAAAAAAAAAAAAAAAAAAAAAGAATTCAGTGAATGAAATAAAAAATAAAATTGAGAGCTTCAACAACAGACTAGACCAGGCAGAATTTCTGAACTTGAAGACAGGTCTTTTGAATAACAAAAATAAAATGTTTTAATGAAGAAAACCTATAGGATCTACTAGATTTTCTGTATTTTAGGTATAATGTTTGCTTAACAAATAAAATAGGAATAAATTTAACCAAAGAAGTGAAAGATCTCTACAAGTAAAACCAGATGACACTGATGAAAGAAATTGAAGAAAATATACAATAAAATGGGAAGATATCATGCTCTTGTATTGGAAGAATTAATATTGCTAAATTAATAGTGTTTAAATGTCTATAGTACCTGAAGTGCTACAGATTCAATGCAATCCCTATCAAAATACCAATGATATTTTTTGCAGAAACAGAAAAACAATCTGACCCCAAATAGCTAAAGCAAGCCTAAGCAAAAATACAAAAGAAAACAAAGCAAAAGCTGGAGGTATAACACTACCTAATTTCAAATTATACTACAAAGCTATAGTAACCAAAACAGCATGGTACTGGCATAAAAACAGACACATAGACCAACAGAACAGAACAGAGAATCCAGAAATAGATCCATTTATCTACAGCCAACTGAGTTTTGACAAAGGCATCACAGCATTCACTGGGGAAAGAACAGTCTCTTCAATAAATGATGCTGGGAAAACTGGATATCCACATGCAGAACAATGAAACTAAGACTCCCATCTCTCACCTTATATAAAAATCAGCTCAAAATGGATTAAAGACCTAAATGCAAGGCCCGAAACTACAAAACTAGTAGAAGAAAACACAGGGTAGGCTGGGCGCAGTGCCTCACACCTGTAATCCCAACACTTTGGGAGGCCGAGGTGGGTGGATCACGAGGTCAGGAGATGGAGACCATCCTGGCTAACACAGTGAAACCCTGTCTCTACTAAAAATACAAAACATTAGCCGGTTGTGGTGGCGGGCGCCTGTAGTCCCAGCTACGTGGGAGGTTGAGGCAGGAGAATGGCATGAACTTGGGAGGTGGAGCCTGCGGTGAGCTGAGACCGCATCACTGCACTCTAGCCTAGGCGACAGTGCAAGACTCCATCTCGGAGAAAAAAAGAAAAAAGAAAAAAAAGAAAACATAGGGTAAATGTTTCAGAACACTGATCTAGGAAAATACTTTATGAGTAAGACCTCAAAAGCACAGGCAACAAAAACAAAAATAAATGGGATTATATCAAACTAAAAACTATCTTCACAGCAAAGGAAACAGTCAATAGAGTGAAAAGATAACCTACAGAATGGAAGAAAATATCTACAAACTATTCATCTAACAGGGGATTAATATCCAGAATATATAAGAAACTCAAACATCTCAACAGCCAAAAAATAAAAAGAAAAGAAAAGAAAAACATCTCATTAGAAAATGGGCAAATGGCCTAAGCAGACATTTCTCAAAATAAGATATATACAAATGGCCAACAAATATATGAAAAAATGCTCAATATCACTAGTCATCAGAAAAACGCAAATAAAAACCGCAATGAGATATTATATCACCCCAGTAAAAATGGCTATCAACAAAAAGACAAAAAATAACAAATGCTGGCAAGGATGCAGAGAAAAGGGAACTCTCAAATACAGCATTGGTGGGTATGGTTTGGCTGTGTCCCCACCCAAATCTCATCTTGAATTCCCACGTGTTGTGGGACGGACCCAGTGGGAGGTAACTGAATCATGGGGGCAGTTCTTTCTCATGCTGTTCTCATGATAGTGAGTAAGTCTCACGAGATCTGATGGTTATTATAAGGGGGAGTTTTCCTGCACAAGCTCTCTTTGCTTGCTGCCATCCATGTAAAATGTGACTTGCTCCTCCTTGCCTTCCACCATGATTGTGAGGCCTCCCCAGCCATGTGGAACTGTAAGTCCAATTAAATCTCTTTCTTTTGTAAATTGCCCAGTCTTGGGTATGTCTTTATCAGCAGTACGAAAACAGACTAATACAGTGGGACTGTAAAATAGTACAGTTACTATGGAGAAAAGTATGTAGGTTCCTCAAAAAACTACAAATAGAACTACCACACAATTCAGCAATCCCACTACTAGGAAGATCAGTATATCGAAGAGATATCTGCACATTCATGTTTACTGCATCACTGTTCACAATAGCCAAGATATGGAATCAGCTCAAGTGTACGACAACAGATGAGTGGATAAAGAAAATGTGGTGCCAGGTGCGGTGGCTCAAGCCTGTAATCCCAGCACTTTGGGAGGCCGAGACCGGTGGATCACGAGGTCAGGAGATCGAGACCATCCTGGCTAACATGGTGAAACTCCGTCTCTACTAAAAAATACAAAAAACTAGCCGGGTGAGGTGGCGGGCACCTGTAGTCCCAGCTACTTGGGACGCTGAGGCAGGAGAATGGCGTAAACCTGGGAGGCAGAGCTTGCAGTGAGCCGAGATCGTGCCACTGCACTCCAGCCTGGGTGACAGAGCGAGACTCCGTCTCAAAA
>NC_037674.1:18171787-18212346 GCF_003255815.1 Theropithecus gelada
AAAAAAAAAAAAAAAAAAAAAAAAAAAAAAAAGAAAATGTGGTATATCAGCCAGGCACGGTGGTTCATGCCTGTAATCCCAGAACTTTGAAAGGCCAAGGCAGGTGGATCACCTGAGGTCAGGAGTTCGAGACCAGCCTGGCCAACGTGGCGAAACCCCATCTCTACAAAAAATACAAAAATTATCCAGGCATGGTGGTGTGAGCCTGTAGTCCCTGCTACTCAGGAGGCTGAGGCAGGAGAACTGCTTGAACCCAGCAGGCGGTGGTTGCACTGAGCCGAGATCACCACCACTGTACTCCAGCCTGGGCAACAGAGCAAGACTCTGTCTCAAAAAAAAAATGTGCTGTATATATAAACAATGGAATGCTATTCAGCCATAAAAAATAAATCCTGTCATTCATGGCAACATGGATGGAACTGGAGGCTGTTACGTTAAATGAAATAAGCCAGGCAAAGAAAGACAAATACCACATGTTCTAATATATAAGGAAGTTAAAAAGAAAAGTTGATTTTATGTAAGTAAAAAGTAGAAGAGAGGTTATTAGAGGTTGGGAAGAGTAGCAGAAATGGGGAGATAGGGAAAGATTTGTTAAAGGATACAAAATTACAGCTAGATAGAAGGAATAACTTCTAGTGTTCCATAGCACTGTAGGATGATTATAGTTAACAATAATATATATTTTCTTTCTTTCTGTTTTTTGTTTTGTTTTGTTTTTCTGTTTTGAGACAGAGTCTCACTCTGTCACCCAGGCTGGAGTGCACAGCGTGATCTTTGCTCACTGCAACCTCCGCCTCCTGGGTTCAAGCGATTCTCCTGCCTCAGCCTCCCGAGTAGCTGGGATTACAGGCATGCCCCACCACACCCTGCTAATTTTTGTATTTTTAGTAGACACGGGGTTTCACCATGTCAACCAGGTTGGTCTCGAACTCCTGACCTCAGTGCTAGGATTACAGGATTACAGGCGTGAGTCACTGTGCCTGGCCCAATAATATATATTTTCAAATAGATAGAAGAAAGGATATTGAATGCTCCCAACACAAAGAAATAAATGTTTGAGATGATGTAGATGCCAGTTACACTGACCTGGTCACTATACATTTCATGTGTCAAAACATCACTATATACCTCATACATATGTATGATTGTTATGTGCCAATTATAATGTTTTTAAGAGGCTATATATGGTATCTCCCACTTTGGCCAATGTGGATTGAGGTGAGGGTGGATAGGGAAGAGTGCGGAAGGCAGCAGTCTTTGCTACAGAGGTGGGCAAAACTAAAAACCTAAAGCCTCAAAAGTGAATGAAAAGTAAAAGCTGCTTTTTTCCTTCCCTTGTCATGCCACTCTCCAGACAAGTCACTCATTATTTATAGTTTAATGTGTCTTTAAGGGGGTTTGCAATTATAAAAATTTTGTAGGAGTACTAAAAATTGTAAGCAAGCCACAACTCATACCCAAAGAATAGAAGCCCAGAAAAGATGGAGTAAAACAAAAACATTTTTTGGCAGGCCTGTAATTACATATTATATACATGGCTAAAGGATTAAACAGTCAGTTTTCTAGCCCCTTCATGCAGTATTGAAAGACACCTCAGGGATTCTGTTCCAAGATGGCTGAATAGGAACAGCTCTGGTCTGCAGTTCCCAGCGTGACTGACGCAGAAGACAGGTGATTTCTGCATTTCCAACTGGGGTACCTGGTTCATCTCACTGGGACTGGTTGGACAGTGGGTGCAGCCCACTGAGGGCAAGCTGAAGCAGGGCAGGGCATCGCCTCACCCGGGAAGCACAAGGGGTTGGGGGATTTTCCTTCCCTAGCCAGGTACAGATGGTACCTGGAAAAATGAGATGCTCCTGCCCAAATACTGCGCTTTTCCAAAGGTCTTAGGAAACGGCACACCAGGAGATTATATCCCGCACATGGCTCCGCAGGAACCACACCAACCTAGCCTTGCTCACTGCTGGCACAGCAGTCTGAGATTGACCTGCAACGCAGCAGCCTGGCGGGGGGAGGGGCATCCATCATTGCTGAGGCTTGAGTGGGTAAATAAAGCAGCCAGCAGCCAGGGAAGCTCGAACTGGGAAGAGCCCTCCACAGCACAGCAAGGCCTGTTGCCTCTGTAGACTCCACCTCTGGGGGCAGGGCATAGCTGAACAAAAGGCAGCAGAAACTTCTGCAGACTTAAACGTCCCTGTCTGATAGCTCTGAAGAGAGCAGTGGTTCTCCCACCATGGTGTTTGAGCTCGGAGAATGGACAGACTGCCTTCTCAAGTGGGTCTCTGACCACTGTGTAGCCTAACTGGAAGACACCTTCCAGTAGGGGCTGACTGACACTGCATACAGGCAGGTGCCTCTCTGGGACGAAGCTTCCAGAGGAAGGATCAGGCAGCAATATTTGCTGTTCTGCAATATTTGCTGTTCTGCAGCCTCCGCTGGTGATACCCAGGTAAACAGGGTCTGGAATGGACCTCCAGCAAACTCCAACAGACCTGCAGCTGAGCGACCTGACTCTTAGAAGGAAAACTAACAAACAGAAAGGAATAGCATCAACATCAACAAAAAGGACATCCACACCAAAACCCCATCTGTAGGTCACCATCATCAAAGACCAAAGGTAGATAAAACCACAAAGATGGAGAGAAACCAGAGCAGAAAAGCTGAAAATTCTAAAAACCAGAGCACCTCTTCTTCTCCAAAGGATCACAGCTCCTCACCAGCAACAGAACAAAGCTGGATGGAGAATGACTTTGACGAGCTGACAGAAGTAGGCTTCAGGTCAGTAATAACAAACTTCTCCGAGCTAAGGAGCATGTTCGAACCCATTGCAAGGAAGCTAAAAACCTTGAAAAAAGATTAGACGAATGGCTAACAAGGATAAACAGTATAGAGAAGACCTTAAATGACCTGATGGAGCTGAAAACCATGGCACAAGAACTATGTGATGTATGCACAAGCTTCAATAGCCGATTCGATCAAGTAGAAGAAAGGGTATCAGTGACTGAAGATCAAATTAATGAAATAAAGTGAGAAGTCTAGAGAAAAAAGAATAAAAAGAAATGAACAAAGCCTTCAAGAAATATGGGACTATGTGAAAAGACCAAATCTACATTTGATTAATGTACCTGAAAGTGACAGGGAGAATGGAACCAAGCTGGAAAACACTCTTCAGGATATTATCCAGGAGAACTTCCCCAACTTAGCAGGACAGGCCAACATTCAAATTCAGGAAACACAGAGAACACCACAAAGATACTCCTCAAGAAGAGCAACCCCAAGGCACATAATTGTCAGATTCACCAAGGTTGAAATGAAGGAAAAAATGTTAAGGGCAGCCAGAGAGAAAGTTCGGGTTACTCACAAAGGGAAGGCCATCAAACTAACACGGATCTCTCAGCAGAAAGCCAGAAGAGCACGGGGGCCAATATTCAACATTCTTAAAGAAAAGAATTTTCAATCCAGAATTTCATATCCAGCCAAACTAAGTTTCATAAGTGGAAGAGAAATAAAATCCTTTACAGACAAGCAAATGATGAGAGATTTTGTCACCACCAGGCCTGCCTTACAAGAGCTCCTGAGGGAAGCACTAAACATGGAAAGGAACAACCAGTACCTGCCACTGCAAAAACATGCCAAGTTGTAAAGACTATTGATGCTAGAAAGAAACTGTATCAACTAATGGGCAAAATAACCAGCTAACATCATAATGACAGGATCAAATTCACACATAACAATATTAACCTTAAATGTTAATGGGCTAAATGCCCCAATTAAAAGACACAGACTGGCAAATTGAATAAAGAGTCAAGATCCATCAGTGTGCTGTATTCAGGAAACCCATCCCACATGGAGAGACACACATAGGCTCAAAATAAAGGGATGGAGAAAGATCTACCAACCAAAGGAAAGAAAAAAAAAAAAAAAAAAAAAGCAGGGGGTTGCAATCCTAGTCTCTGATAAAACAGACTTTAAACCAACAAAGATCAAAAGAGACAAAGACGACCATTACACAATGGTAAAGGGATCAATTCAACAAGAAGAGCTAACTATCCTAAATATACATGCACCCAATACAGGAGCACCCAGATTCACAAAGCAAGTCCTTAGAGACCTACAAAGAGACTTAGACGCCCACACAATAATAATGGGTGACTTTAGAACCCATTCAATCTGTCTCATTGATCTGTCAATATTAGACAGATCAATGAGACAGAAGGTTAACAAGGACATCCAGGACTTCAACTCAGCTCTGCACCAAGCAGACCTAACAGACATCTACAGAACTTTCCACCCCAAATCAATAAAATACACATTCTCAGCACTACATCACACTTATTCCAAAATTGACCACATAGTTGGAAGTAGAGCACTCCTCAGCAAATGTAAAAGAACAGAAATCACAACAAACTGTCTCTCAGACCACAGTGCAATCAAGTTAGAACTCAGGATTAAGAAACTCACTCAAGACCACACAACTACATGGAAACTGAACAACCTGCTCCTGAATGACTACTGGGTACATAATGAAATGAAGGCAGAAATAAAGATGTTCTTTGAAACCAATGAGAACAAAGACACAACATACCAGAATCTCTGGGACACATTTGAAGCAGTGTGTAGAGGGAAATTTATAGCACTAAATGCCCACAAGAGAAAGCAGGAAAGATCTAAAATCGACACTCTAACATCACAATTAAAAGAACTAAAGAAGCGGCTGAGCGTGGTGGCTCACGACTGTAATCCCAGCACTCTGGGAGGCCGATACAGGTGGATCACAAGGTCAGCAGATCGAGACCATCCTGGCTAACACGGTGAAACCCCATCTTTACTAAAAATATTTAAAAAATTAGCCGGGCATAATGGCGGGCGCCAGTAGTCCCAGCTACTCGGGAGGCCGAGGCAGGAGAATGGCGTGAACCCAGGAAGCGGAGCTTGCAATGAGCCAAGATCATGACACTGCACTCCAGCCTGGGCAACTGAGCGAGACTCTGTCTCAAAAAAAAAAAACCAAAACAAACAAAAAACAACAACAATAAAAAGCTAGAGAAGCAAGAGCAAACAAATTCAAAAGCTAGCAGAAGGCAAGAAATAATTAAGATCAGAGCAGAACTGAAGGAGATAGAGACACAAAAAAACCCTCCAAAAAAATCAATGAATCCAGGAGCTGGTTTTTTGAAAAGATCAACAAAATTGATAGACTGCTAGCAAGACTAACAAAAAAGAAAGAAGAATCAAATAGACGCAATAAAAAAAAAGGTGGTATCACCACCAATCCCACAGAAATACAAGCTACCATCAGAGAATATTATAAACACCTCTGTGCAAATAAACTAGAATATCTAGAAGAAATGGATAAATTCCTGGACACATACACCCTTCCAAGACTAAACCAGGAAGAAGTTGAATCTCTGAATAGGCCAATAACAGGTTCTGAAATTGAGGCAATAATTAATAGCCTACCAACCAAAAAAAGTCCAGGACCAGACAGATTCACAGCTGAATTCTACCAGTGGTACAAAGAGAAGCTGGTACCATTCCTTCTGAAACTATTCCAATCAATAGAAAAGAGAGAATCCTCCCTAACTCATTTTATGAGACCAACATCATCCTGATACCAAAGCCTGGCAGAGATACAACAAAAAAAGAGAATTTTAGACCAATATGCCTGATGAACATCAATGCAAAAATCCTCAATAAAATACTGGCAAACTAAATCCAGCAGCACATCAAAAAGCTTATCCATCACGATCAAGTCGGCTTCATCCCTGGGATGCAAGGCTGGTTCAACATACACAAATCAATAAACGTAACTCATCACATAAACAGAACCAACGACAAAAACCACACGATTATCTCAATAGATGCAGAAAAGGCCTTCGACAAAATTCAACAGCCCTTCATGCTAAAAACTCTCAATAAACTAGGTATTGATGGGACGTATCTCAAAATAGTAAGAGCTATTTATAAACCCACAGCCAATATCATACTGAATGGGCAAAAACTGGAAGCATTCCCTTTGAAAACTGGCACAAGACACGAATGCCCTCTCTCACCACTCCTATTCAATATAGTGTTGGAAGTTCTAGCCAGGGCAGACAAGAGAAAGAAATAAAAGGTATTCAATCAGGAAAAGAGGAAGTCAAACTGTCCCTGTTTGCAGATGACATGATTGTATATTTAGAAAACCCCATCGTCTCAGCCTAAAATCTCCTTAAGCTGATAAGCAACTCCAGCAAAGTCTCAGGATACAAAATCAATGTGCAAAAATCACAAGCATTCCTATACACCAGTAACAAACAGAGAGCCAAATCATGAGTGAATTCCCATTCACAACTGCTACAAAGAGAGTAAAATACCTAGGAATCCAACTTACAAGGGATGCAAAGGACCTCTTCAAGGAGAAATACAAACCACTGCTCAAGGAAATAAAAGAGGACACAAACAAATGGAAGAACATTCCATGCTCATGGACAGGAAGAATTAATATCGTGAAAATGGCCATACTGCCCAAGTAATTTATAGATTCAATGCCATCCCCATCAAGCTACCAATGACTTTCTTCACAAAATTGGAAAAAATTACTTTAAAGTTCATATGGAACAAAAAAAGAGCCTGCATTGCCAAGACAATCCTAAGCAAAAAGAACACAGCTTGAGGCATCACGCTACCTAACTTCAAACTATACTACAAGGCTACAGTAAACAAAACAGCATAGTACTGGTACCAAAACACAGATATAGACCAATGGAACAGAACAGAGCCCTCAGAAATAATACCATACATCTACAACCATCTGATCTTTGACAAACCTGACAAAAACAAGAAATGGGGAAAGGATTTCCTGTTTAATAAATGGTGCTGGGGAAATTGGCTAGCCATAAGTAGAAAGCTGAAACTGGATCCCTTCCTTATCCCCTTATACAAAAATTAATTCAAGATGGATTAAAGACTTAAATGTTAGACCTAAAACCATAAAAACCCTAGAAGAAAACCTAGGCAATACCATTCAGGACATAGACATGGGCAAGGACTTCATGCCTAAAACACCAAAAACAATGACAACAAAAGCCAAAATTGACAAATGAGATCTAATTAAACAAAAGAGCTTCTGCACAGCAAAAGAAACTACCATCAGAGTGAACAGGCAACCTACAGAATGGGAGATAATTTTTGCAATCTACCCATCTGACAAAGGGCTAATATCCAGAATCTACAAAGAACTTAAACAAATTTACAAGAAGAAAACAAACAACCCCATCAAAAAAATGGGCAAAGGATATGAACAGACACTTCTCAAAAGAAGACACTTATGCACCCAAGAGACATGAAAAAATGCTCTTCATCACTGGTCATCAGTGAAATGCAAATCAAAACCACAATGAGATACCATCTCACACCAGTTAGAATGGCGATCATTAAAAAGTCAGGAAACAACAGATGTTGGAGAGGATGTGGAGAAATAGGAATGCTTTTACACTGTTGGTGGGAGTGTAAACTAGTTCAACCATTGTGGAAGACAGTATGGCGATTCCTCAAGGATCTAGAACTAGAAATACCATTTGACCCAGTGATCCCATTACTGGGTATATACCCAAAGAATTATAAATCATGCTACTATAAAGACATATGCACATGTATGTTTATTGTGGCACTATTCCCAATAGCAAAGATTTGGAACGAACCCAAATGTCCATCAATGATAGACTGGATTAAGAAAATGTGGTACATATACACCACAGAATACTATGCAGCCATAAAAAAGGATGAGTTCATGTCCTTTGCAGGGACACTGATGCAGCTGGAAACCATCATTCTGAGCAAACTATCACAAGGACACAAAACCATATACTGCATGTTCTCACTCATAGGTGGGAATTGAACAATGAGAACACTTGGACACAGGGTGGGGAACATCACACACTGGGGCCTGTCAGGGGTGGGGAGCTGGGGGAGGGATAGCAGAAATATCTAACGTAAATAACGAATTAATGGGTGCAGCAAACCAACATGGCACATGTATACCTATGTAACAAACCTGCATGTTGTGCACACGTACCCTAGAACTTAAAGTATAATAAATAAATAAAAAAAAAAAAAAAGAAAGAAAGAAAGACATCTTAGGGATAAATCCAGTCCAACTTCTACAACGTATAAATTTCTATCACAGCACCTGTAACACTTAAACTGTTTCTTTACTAGACTGAAGACCCTTGAAAGCAGTGAGGTGACTAACTGGGCTTTTTATTCTTGGTGCTTAGCATAGTACCCGACTCATAGTAGACACGCAACAAATGTTGCACACATGAGTGTATCAACCATTGCATACTGAGGTTCCTTCCACAAAAATCTCCCAAGTGATAGTCCAGACTGTACTCAAGCACTTCACAAATGGGCTTTCTTTCTTTACTTTCCAGGGCAGTCCATCCAATCTCTGATCCTTTCTAACTGTACATAGGTTGAATTGTAATATCAAATATAATGTAATCTTGTAGAGATTGTAATGTAATCTCATAGAAAAAAAACTTTCCTATGATTATAACGACCAAATTTTCCAGATCAAAAATAGGAATTCATGGTCAGACAGAGGATATTTGGCCACTCCCCAGTCGATATACATACATTCAACCCTCCTGCAAAATCCATTTTAAGAAGTTAAACAGATGGTAACCAGCCCAAAAAGTCTTCACCTTTTCACCTTATTAAAGCACACCTCTATTAATACATGTGTGGATCATTCCTGTGTCAATGGAGGCTCTGAATAACTCCACGAGCTTTCACAGTCACTGGAGTTTATACAAGGGATCCAAATAAGTGAAACATGTGCCTCGCCAGGAAAGTCACATGGAAGTACTATTTCTTTTCTTTTTTGACATGGAGTCTCGCTCTGTTGCCCAGGCTGGAGTGTAGTGGCACGATCTCAGCTCACTGCAACCTCTGCCTCCCAGGTTTTTAAGCAATTCTCTGGCTCAGCCTCCGCAGCAGCCGGGATTACAGGCGTGTGCCACCACACCTGGCTAGTTTTTTGTGTTTTTAGTAGAGACAAGGTTTCACCATCTTGGCCAGGCTGGTCTTGAACTCCTGACCTTGTGATCCACCCGCCTTGGCCTCCCAAAGTGCTGGAATTACAGGCATGAGCCACCGCGCCCAGCCTGAAGCATTGCTTAACCTTCCCAGGAAGATTTTTAATTACCATGGTTAAAAAAAAATTAGAAAATAAAGAAAAGTTGAGAAAATAAAGACATCCAAAATTCCACTCCTCAGTCCTAGGCAGATATGTCTGTGTCCTCATTCCTATAAAGAGCCCTATTACAATCATTTCAGGTTGTTTAAGGTAACTGTTAAGATGTAAGTTTTCATTGCCAACCTGACAGGTTGGTGCCAACTTGTTATCCCTGAAGTATGGCGTAACGCCTGGAACTTAGCAGATACTTCACAGGTATGAAGATATAAACATAATTAAGAAAATATAACTAACTGTTAATTTAAATTTTATTAGTGCTGGTATTGGTAGTCCTGTAAATACAGTCAGAGGAATTCTCTCAATAGATGTTGGCTAACAGATTATTAAAAATTCTGCTACTCTTTTTCTTTTGGTCCTGCTCCTACTTTGTGCATTATTTTAAACCCCCTTTCCTCTTCTCAATCTCTAAGAAATAAGCCAATTAGGAAAGTCTTTCCGTATGTTGGCAATGCCCTGGTGTAGGGACAGAAGACTGGTGTAAGGTGTAATCTCCTGGCACGAGGGATGGAACACCAAGTCTAGTCTACCAGCATCTGACTCTTCATGGATTCTTCCTTTCCTGAGGCTTAGTCACCTCAGTACAAAAAGCTAAAATAATATTCCCTCTGCTTGTTCCATGGAGTTGCAGTTGAGATCAAATTGGGAAGTATTCTGTAAAATGTAAATGTAAGGTAATACGGTAGACAGCTCTAAAATAGTTCCCAATGACCCAGATGTGTCTTCTGGTATTCACACCCTCATACAGACCCTCATACATCGTCCAGGGTTGGTCTGTGTGACTGACAGAATACGGCAGAAGCGATGGTATGCCCCTTCTGAGACAGATCAGAAAAGACACTGTGGCTTCTACCTTGGTGGGGATGCATTCCCGTCACCTCTCTTCCCCATCTCTGTCTCCTCCTCACCTCACTCACTGGGAAAGCCAGATGGAGAGGCCCAAACGGCGAGGAACTAGAGCCTCTGGCTAACAGCCAGTAAGGAACTGAGGCCTGCCAACAGTCATGGGAGTGAGCTTGGAAGTGGATCTTCCCTTTCCAGCCAAACTTTTAAGCTGATTTTAACCCTGGCTGAGAGCTTGACGACCTCTTCATGAGAGACCACGCATGAGCTAGAACCACTGAACTAAGCCACTCCTGCATTTCTAGCTCCAAGAAATTGTGTGAAATAATGACTCTTGTTTAACGATGCTGAATTTGGGCTAATTTGGTACATAGCAATAGCAATGGATAACATATGGGTGATGTTACTAGGCCCAGCCACATTTATACTGTTTCTAAAGGTGGTATTAAAATGAAGCACTGGCTGGGCACAGTGTCTCATGTCTATAATACCAAGACTTTGGGAGGCTGAGACAGGAGAATCTCTGGATCTCAGCAGTTTGAGACCAGTCTGGGCAACACAGTGGGACCCCGTCTTACAAAAGATTAAAAAATTAGCCAGGTGTAGGAGCTCACACCTGTAATCCCAGCACTTTGGGAGGCCGATGTGGGAGGACCACTTGAACACAGGAATTTGAGACCAGTCTGGGCAACATGGCAAAAGCTGTCTCTACAAAACAACAACAAAATGAGCTGGGTATGGTGACTCATGCCTGTAGTCCTAGTGACTTGGGACGCTGGCATGGGAGGATCACTTGAGCCCAGGAGCTTGAGGTTACAGTAAGGTATGATCGTTCCACTGTGGTACAGCCTGGGTGACTGAGGAAGACCTTGCCTCTAAAATAGAAACAAAAAACTTAGAAATAAGTACACAATTGATGCAGCTGACATTTCATTAGAGACTTTCAATTAATACAAAAAAATTAGCCGGGCGTAGTGGTGGGTGCCTGTAATCCCAGCTACTTGGGAGGCTAAGGCAGGAGAATCACTTGAACCCAGAGGTGGAGGTTGCAGTGAGCCGCGATCGCACCACTGCGCTCCAACCTCAGACTCCGTCTCAATAAATAAATAAATAAATAGAAAAATAATTCAAAGATATCTAAACATAAGGTCAAACATCACTTACATGAATGCAAGCCTATCAATAACTTGTCAGAGAAAACACTGCAGTAGTGTAAGAGAACCATGAGCACAATCTTTGTGAATAGGACAGCATCGAGAGAGGGCAAAAAATACCAGGAGAAATGGAGCAAAGGCTTTAGAAAGCCTCCATGAAGGAAGGCACACCAGAATGTTGCTGGAAACATGCTAGAGCAAAAGTTAGTACACAGCATAACAGAGTTAAAGAAGAAAGTGAACCTGGGAAGGTGGAAAGAGGGGATGAATGGAAAGAGGAAAGGTGGGGTGGGAGAAAGGATGGAGCAGGGAGGGAGGGAGTTAGCAGTTACCTACCTCTCGCCCACATGATAGCTTTGTACAATTTGGAAAAGAACGCCCTTCCAAAAGGAAACAGCCCTGTGCCAAGATGCACAGTTTAGAAAGCAAAGTCTGGGGTGGATTTCAGTCCTAATTTGTTTCCTGGCTAGATTCCTTTATGCCGTGAACAACCTGCCTACTATACAAAGCAGTCCTGGGAAAGAGGGACCTGCTAACTAACTCTGGTGAAGAAGCAGGCAGGCCTTTGTTTCCCTGTTTTGGAGCACAGGCAAATTTCTCAGAACTGTACACAAAATGAATTTTCACTGGTATCTTTTCCCACTGTTTTGCACCTGATGTGGAACTGTGTTCTAACAGAAAACATTTCAGTTTGGGGAACAATGCTGTTTCTGGTGAGTTGCGGGAAGGGGACTGCTAGATGATTATAGAATTTAAGGAAACCTGGTAGCTCCCATTACATAAGGATAGATGTACCTGTGGGTGCCTAAGATTTGTGTTCACAGTTACTTATGTAGCCTGGGGGTTTTTCATGGCTTTGCTTGGCCGTCTCTGGCTTTTCTGGGGCTCCTCCTCACATAAGTCACCAGGGGCACCACTGCTTACTGGTAACAGGGTAACAGGCTTCTCCAGCTGAACGCCCAAAACTGAGAATACACAATAGTGGTTCCTCAAAAGTTTCCTTTGCAGAAGACCTGTATCATAAATGCTGCCTCTACCTGCTTGTTAAAATGAGGATTCCTGAGCACGCTCTTTCCCAGACCTACTAAAACAAAAGTTCTGGAAGTGAGGCCTGGAATTCTGCATTTTGAACAGTGGCCATCAATGTTAGAAAACAATGGTTTAACAGGAATATGAAATATGAGAAATTCCTGGGTGGACTTTATGAAAGAGAAAGGGAACTAAAGACTCAGGCCTAGCAATAGTGTAGTGTAAAGAACAAACCATGACTGGTTAAATATATGCCTTCCTCAGTAAAGTATAGTAAAAATTGCTAGAAACTTTAAAAAATTGTAGCATCTATAAACACACATAGATAACTAGTGCTTGTAGTCTAATTAAAAATGTTATTCCAAAATTAGGTTATAATGGTATTTCATGTATTATGTTTTATATAATAAAAGAAGACCTCACTTTTTGAAAAATTTCATATTGGAGGGTTGACTATAGAACTTAATACAAAATCACTCCCTGGGCCATTTGCAAAATTTAGGCCTCTGCTGAAAAATCTTAGTTGATCAACTGTTAGTCAGAATCTTAATAGCACCTTGAGTGCATAACAGAGAATAATAACAGGAACAAATTTCTTACCGCTGTAAGGGGTCCTTCTGCCTGTGCCTCCATTAGACTTGTGGGCGTCGCTGCAATAAACTGACTAGCAGCTCCAGGCTGGAGTTCCAGCCTATCTGTATACTGTTCCGAAGCAGCAGTAGGAGGACCCTCTGCAGAAAGTGCTAAGACCACACCTGAGGTTTCCTTCTTTAAATGATCATTTTCTGCCCAAGGACCTAACTGGAGCTTTTCATCTTGAGGTGATGCCTCCAGGACTTGAAGTACTTCAGGCTCCTCATCAGAAGGACTTCCAGTTGTTTTATGTCCTACAGCCTCATTTGTCCTAAAATCCTGAAGGTCCTGCTCCTTGTCCACAATCACCCATTCTTTGGAATCAATCTCTTGCTTGCAAGAGCTCAGGTTAACGGCTATAAATCCATTGCTGCCACCACCATCTGCCTGCTCAGGGGTGTTGGCAGAAGCAGGCTTGGAGACATCTGGAAGATATTCTTCATCATAGTGCCAGATATGGTCAGTACGGGACACAGCAGGAACACAAGGCTTATGCAGCAGAGCAGGGAGAATAGATTCTTTTCCTGCACTGGTATCTTTCTGCATTTTCTCCAGGCTTAAGGAAATGGAAAGAAGTTACTCAATTTTCCTAAGGAAACATTTATTATATAATATATAAGCACCATACAGAACTAATATGGACACAAAGATGACAGAAAAAAAGACGGATAAAGCATAAGGAAAGTTTCACAGCATTGATAATGTTCTTCTCTACCTGCCACATCCTGCTTTGGAGGATGGAGTTCACTTCCTTCCTCAGCAGGGCCCTTTTTAGTTCCCTTCTTTTGTCAAACCAACTTTTTATTGAACTACGCTTTTATCCCTATTGTATGTTGATACTTATTCTCAATATAAGCCACAACTCAAAATGTGTAAACCAATGCTTCATCCATCCTTTTGATCATGTGAGCATGCAGACATGTGCTTACATAATATAGCTATGAATGATTACCACGTGAGGAAGAACACACATATGTGAAGGATTGTTTAAAATGGAAGCTAGATTGGAGTAGGCCAGAAGTGGCTGAATTGTCTTCGGACACAGTAATTACCATGTTAGTCAAATTCACAGTCCCTCTAACCTAATATTTCATTACCAATAGTAGCCACCAGAGACGTACCACTGAAGGGTGTGACTACTATTAAAGGGAATTAGGTCTTAATACTGTGAATACTGTTAAAGCCTTCTATAACTCATAAATATATCCCACACTTTTTTCATTTCTGTCTTCTGTCATCAAAATTTGTTGTAGGGATAATGTGCCTCATAACTATGCACTACAATCTTTACCTATGTATAGATCTCTCAAGTTTCACTTTCTTTTCTCTCTAGGTAGACTGTGAACTCTCGAGGGCAAGCATGATATACTTATTGGTATCTATTTTCCTACAGTATTTTACTCCGAGAAGGTCTTCACTGAAGTGAATTGAACTGACTGTCTCTTGGATATAAATCACTTTTCCCCTCCTTTATGTATTCCCCTCATCTCCGCCTAATGCCACGTTTATCCTGCCATCTCCAATACTACACTGTTGTGTGGAAGAGATTGCTTTCCAAACAAAGTTACTGTAAAAAATGCTCATTTAACTTGTTCCTAGTGTTAGGAAGTTATCAGCTCTTACTGCTCAGCTTCCAAAGCCAAAGGATATGCTATAGAATTTATAATAATTAAGAATCAGGGCAATAATAATTAAAAATAAGGCTGAAAATTAGAGTTTAACAGAATCAGTGTTACAAAAATGCAAGAATTTCTTATTTGAAAGACTTTATGTAACAGAAATATACAACAACAACAAAACAATAACAATGGTACCTTAGAAACTTTAAAAAGAAAAATAAACTATTTTATACCAGGTCTCAAGGAACTTGTCAGTGTCTGGCTTTGGCTCCAGGGTCAGACGTTTTTCCAGCTCAAAGCTGTGGATGGAACGTAACTTTCGCACCAATGGAATATCTCTGTCTGGCTGAGTAATCTCTGAGCGGACACGAACTGGTGACCCAAGGCTTGCAGCATTGAGAAGACCATTTGCCTGGCCATGGCTGTTCTCCTCTTCAGTAGCAGCCTATCCAACATATAAAATAAACCCATGAAAAACATTCTAGGCAATACACATGATAGAATCATTGAAGCCTTTCAAAATAATATCAATAAATGATTAGATGTGTTTTCAGACGATTCGGATATTTTGGCTAGTTTACTTCATTACATTCTTATCTATTAACTCTCCATTAAATGTGTTTTCTTAATTTATACTCAGTTTCAGTATTATTTTAGGTTTTTTTAATACTTTTGGAACAAAGATAAACAATCTAAAAATGTTTAACAGACTTGGCTTTTTGAATTATGTCTGACTTGAGGCTTGTAGGACCCCATTCCACTAACCTAAAACTGAAACCTGGAAAGGATGTTCTCTTTGAGACATAAGTGGTCTCACAAGTTAGGAGAGACTGCCAAGCCTCAGTCGCTATACCTCTTTTCTCCTTCCTCCTCTAAAAAACAAAAAACAACATATGTATACTTGTGCCAAAAAAGCCTGGGGGCCAGACTACTAAGGAGCTGAGGCAGGGAAGGAGGATGAGCGTGAGGCAGCCCAGGGGGTGGGACTGTTTAAGCACAGGTGCCTACGGCAGCACATTATCAGGGAAATTAAGCCTCATATCAGGAGTGTGGTGACAGAGGGAAGTCTGGGACATCTACTCTGATTAGAGACTCTCAAGAGGATGCCCAATTGGCTCAAATTGGTGATATACTCAGGGTAGCAGCAGAAACACAAGCCAGCCTTCCCTGAAGAAAGGTTTCCCCAAACCCCAATTTAGGTCTCCAGAACTCCCATCAATTATTAATTAATTAGCCAAAAAAAAAAAGAGAGAGAATCAATACAAGAGAAGGCATGCTACCATGACTGACACAACAGAAATAATAGTCAAAATTAAGAAAAACATTTAAAACTCCCAAAGATTTCAGATATTGAACTGGTTTCAATACAAAATATAGACCAGCTATGCACAAATGTTTAAATAAATAAAGGTTATTATAACAAAGATCAACAAAGGGTTATTTGGAATTAAATGACTGATTAACTTAATATTTAATATTCAATTAACAAGTTAAACAGCAAGTTAGCAAAAAAAAAAAAAAAAAGGTTAAAATTATTATTATTATTTTTTTTTTTTTGAGACGGAGTCTCGCTCTGTCGCCCAGGCTGCAGTGCAGTGGCCGGATCTCAGCTCACTGCAAGCTCCGCCTCCTGGGTTTACGCCATTCTCCTTTCTCAGCCTCCCGAGTAGCTGGGACTACAGGCGCCCGCCACCTTGCCCGGCTAGTTTTTGTATTTTTTAGTAGAGGCGGGGTTTCACCGTGTTAGCCAGGATGGTCTCGATCTCCTGACCTCGTGATCCGCCCGTCTCGGCCTCCCAAAGTGCTGGGATTACAGGCTTGAGCCACCGCGCCCGGCCAAGGTTAAAATTATTAATTAGTGAAGCAGAAGACACAGCCAAAGAAATTACCTAGAATAAAAAACAGCAAGATAGGCCTGGCATGGTGGCTCACATCTGTAACCCCAGCACTTTGGGAGGCCAAGGAGGATGGGTCACAAGGTCAGGAGTTCCAGACCAGCCTGGCCAACATAGTGAAACCCCATCTCTACTAAAAATACAAAAAAACAAATTAGCTGGGTGTGGTGGCGCAGGCCTGTAATCCCAGCTACTCCGGAGCCTGAGGCAGGAGAATCACCTGAACCCAGGAGACGGAGGTTGCAGTGAGCCGAGATTGTGCCATTGCACTCCAGCCTGGGCAACAGACCAAGATTCCATCTCAAAAAAAGAAACAAAAAAAAAACCCAGCAAAAATAAAATTATGAAAAAAGATATTAAGAGATATGATGGATACAATAAAAAGCCATAATATATGTCTAACTGGAGTCCTAGAAAGAGATAATAGAAAGAATGAAGAGGTAGTAACATTTAGATACAGAATGGCTGTTATTTCCCAGAACATATTTTTTATACAAAAATAGGAATAAAAACATTCAAGGGACACAAGATATCCCAAGCAAGATAAACAAAAAGAAATATATGCCTAGAAACATAGTTAAAATGCAGAACACCACAGACAAGAACAAGAACTAAAAAGTAGCTGGAAAGGAAAGATGAAGGTGGGGAAAACAATCACTTAAAAAGAAAAAAACAATTAGAATGACAGTAAATTTCTTTTTTTTTTTTTTTGGAGACGGAGTCTCGCTCTGTCACCCAGGCTGGAGTGCAGTGGCCGGATCTCTGCTCACTGCAAGCTCCGCCTCCCGGGTTTATGCCATTCTCCTGGCTCAGCCTCCCGAGTAGCTGGGACTACAGGCGCTCGCCACCTCACCCGGCTAGTTTTTTGTACTTTTTAGTAGAGACGGGGTTTCACCGTGTTAGCCAGGATGGTCTCGATCTCCTGACCTTGTGATCCGCCCGTCTCGGCCTCCCAAAGTGCTAGGATTACAGGCTTGAGCCACCGCGCCCGGCCATGACAGTAAATTTCTGAACACCAATGACTGAAGCCGGAGGAAAAATAATCATCAATAGAAAACTTTATATTTGAGCTGGGCGTGGTGGCTCACGCCTGTCATCCCAGCACTTTGGGAGGCTGAGGTGGGTGAATCACTTGAGGTCAAGAGTTCAAGACCAGCCTGGCCAACATGGTGAACCCTGTCTCTAATAAAAATACACACAAAAAATTAGCCAGGTGTGATGGCGCATGCCTGTGGTCCTGGCTACTCGGGAGGCTGAAGCAGGAGAATTGCTTGAACCCAAGAGGTGGTGGTTGAAGTGAGCTGAGACTGCGCCACTGCACTCCAGCCTGGGCAACAGAGCAAAACCCTGTCTCAAAAAAACAGAACAAAACAAAAAGCAACTTTATATTCAGCATAAACTGTCTTGAAAGAATGAAGCTAAAATAAGTACATTTATAGATAAATAAATACATTTATAGAAAGAATCCTCTACCAAAAGACCGGAAGTAAAGGAACTTCTGAAGGAAATATTTCTGGAAGAAAGATGAGCCAAGGACTTTCAGAAATGAAAGGAAATGGTAAACATCTTTGAAAGTCCATATAAACATTACTTGTATAAAAGAACAACATTAATAATCTAATTCAAGGCTAGGCCGGGTGGTTCACGCCTGTAATCCCAGCACTTTGTGAGGCCGAGGCAGGTGAATTACTTGAAGCCTGGAGTTTGAGACTAGCCTGGCCAATATGGTGAAACCCTGTCTCTACCAAAAATACAAAAAAATTAGCCGGGTGTGGTGGCACGTGCCTGTACTCCCAACTACGTGAGAGGATGAGGCATGAGAATCACTTGACCCCAGGAGGTGGAGGTTGCAGTGAGCTGAGATTGCACCACTGCACTCCAGCCTAGGTGACAGAGCGAGACTCTGTCTCAAAAAATAAATAAAATAAATAATAACCTAATTCAAGTCATTCTTTTTTGTTGTTGTCTGTTTGAGAAAGACTCTCACTCTGTCACCTAGGCTGGAGTGCAGTGGCGCAATCTTGGCTCACTGCAGCTTCTCCTCCCAGGTTCAAGTGATCCTCCACCCTCAGCCTCCCAAGTACCTGGGACTACAGGCACATGCCACCATACCCAGCTTTTTTTTTTTTTTTTTTTGGTAGAGACAGGGTTTTGCCACGTTGCCTAGGCTGGTCTCGAACTCCTGGGCTCTAGTGTTCCTCCCACTCTGGCCTCCCAAAGTGCTGGGATTACGAGTGTGAGCCACTGTGCCAGGGCAAGTCTTTTTTTTTTTTTTTAAAGAAAGAATTCAAATTAGAAGAGTACTAAAATGTTGGGAGAAGAGTGAATGAAGTTAAAATGTTCTACAGTCCTTGGAATATCAGAAAGGTGGTTAAGATATTGCTTAATTTTAGACTTTTAGGTTTAAAATAATTGGGAAATTTCAAGGACAACTACTAAGAGAACAGAATTAGAATGTTTAAATCCCCAATAAGTACAAAGAAAAAACAGAAGACGAAAAATAGCAACAAAATCTGTAACGAAAAGAAAGGTGGGAAAATGGCATTAAAAAACTGAATAGAAATTTAAAAGAGAAGAGAAACAAGTTCATATAAAAATAATTTGGCTGGGCATCGTGGCTTGTTACTGTAATCTTGCCACTTTGGGAGGCTGAGGCGGACAGACCACCTCAGGTCAGGAGTTTGAGATCAGTCTAGCCAACATGGCAAAACCCTCTCTACTAAAAATACAAAAATTAGCCAGGTGTGGTGGCGGGTGCCTGTAATTTCAGCTACTCGGGAGGCTGAGGCAGGAGAATCACTTGAACCAGGGAGGCAGAGGTTGCAGTGAGCAGAGATCGTGCCACTGCACTCCAGCCTGGGCGACAGAGGGAGACTCTGTCTCAAAAAATAAATACATAAATAAAATAATAATTCTAAATGTAAATCAATTAAGCTAATTAAAACATAAAGACATAAGATTGTCTACTTATATTCCATTTAACGAAAGTCACAACAGAATACAGATGAGAAAAAATAGAAAGATAAAGGCAGAAAAGACACCAGGCATGTACTACCCAAAAGAAAGTTGGCATAACTGTATTAACATCTGACAAAATAGGCTTTAATGCTAGAAAAAAAAATAGTAGGAATAGAATAGAAATAGTCACTACATAAAGAAAAACAAAACTTTTAATCACCTGGCAGATGTAAAAACTCTAAACTTGTATGCACTTAATAACTCATGGATGAAAAAAATCATTATGGAAAAATATTTAAAACAGAATGAGAATGAAAATACAACACACCAAAACTTCTGCAATACAGTAACAGAGATATTTATTACCTTCTTTCTGCTTATCTTAGCTAATTCTGCTGCTTCTTTTTCTAGTTTGTTGAGGTAGGATTTAGACTATTCATGTAAAACCTTATCTTTCCTAATGTAAGTATTTAGTGCTATACATTTCTCTCTCAGCACTGCTTTAGCTGCCTCCCAAACATTTTGATATGTTGTAGTTTCAATTTCATTCAATTCTATGTAAATTTAAAAATTTTTCCTTTAAGGCTTCCTCTCTGACCCATGGTTTATACAGAAATATGCTGTATAATTTCCAAGTGTTTAGAGATTTTCCTGCTGTCTTTATGTCATTGATTACTAGATTAACTCTATTATTTTCAGAGAACATAGTATGTGTGATTTCAATTATTTAAACTTATTAAGGTTTGTTTTGTGGCTCTGCTTTTATGGAATCTAACCTAAGACAGTGGTTACCTCAGTGGGGACAGGGTAGAAGCATAAATATAGAAGGAATATGTTAAAATATTCTAGTTCTTGGGGCAGATGGTAGATTCACATGCTTACATTACTATGCTTTGACATGATAAATATAAAATCTTTTATATATAGTATAAGTAGATTTAATTTTATTTTTCTTTTTTTGAGACTGAGTCTCGCTCTGTCGCCCAGGCTGGAGTGCAGTGGCCGGATCTCAGCTCACTGCAAGCTCCGCCTCCTGGGTTTACGCCATCCTGCCTCAGCCTCCCGAGTAGCTGGGACTGCAGGTGCCCACCACCTCACCCGGCTAGTTTTTTGTATTTTTTAGTAGAGAGGGGGTTTCACCGTGTTAGCCAGGATGGTCTCAATCTCCTGACCTCGTGATCTGCCTGTCTTGGCCTCCCAAAGTGCTGGGATTACAGGCTTGAGTCACCGCGCCCGGACAAGTAGATTTTAAAAGATAAATATAGCTGTTTTGAATTTTTCTCCTAGATGACCAATGAATTCCTAAAGTTACAAGCTCTATCCATGCACTTTTTCATGTACATTTATTTATTTATTTATTTTTGAGGTGGAGTTTCCACTCTATTACCCTGGCTGGAGTGCAGTGGCATGGTCCTGGCACACTGCCACCTCCACCTCTCAGGTTCAAGCAATTCTCCTGCCTCAGCCTCCCAAGTAGTTAGAATTACAGGCACCCACCATCACACCTAGTTAATTTTTGTATTTTTAGTAGAGACAGGGTTTCACCATGTTGGCCAAGCTGGTCTTGAACTCCTGACTTCAGGTGATCCCTCCCCCACCCTGGCCTCTCAAAGTGCTGGGATTACAGGTGTGAGCCACCATGTCTGGCCCTCATGTACATAT
The DNA here is from genome assembly GCF_003255815.1 of Theropithecus gelada. Lineage (NCBI taxonomy): Eukaryota > Metazoa > Chordata > Mammalia > Primates > Cercopithecidae > Theropithecus > Theropithecus gelada. The sequence goes on from NC_037674.1 coordinate 18,192,819, forward strand.
TTTTACTTCTACTTCTACTTCAACCACTTCTTCCATAAGGCATGTTCCCAACTCCCACCCCATCTGCATGCATTTTAATTCTTTTAAATGTTTTGCACAATGTTCTGTCTTGTATTATATTTGCTTGTGCAGCTACATATCTACCCAAAGAGACTGTAAGCTCCTTAAGGGTAAAAGATGTATCTTAAACTGCACAGCACCTAGCTTAGTACACTGTCTTCAATATTTAGCTTAATGCCTTAGCCAGATGTTCAAAATGAGAGCTTGTAATGTTCAGCACTATATATTATAAATTCAATAAACTGCACATGATAACAAATAATGGACTTAGGGTCAAAACTATTTACCATTCAAATTTCACTCAGATTAAATAGTGATAGTGGGTAAAAGACAGAAACTAAAGTAACTAAGATCTTCTATGTCAAGTGCCATTTCATTCTCTCGCATACACAGATATCCATATGGGCTGACAACTGAGAATGTCACCAGTGATTTTTTTGCTATAAGAACAGTTTGTTCTTGGTGCCATAAAGACAGCCACAGCTGATACTACAAAACTCTGACACTGACTCCCTGTCTACTTTCCACTACTCATTCCTGACTACTATTGGTCCAGATTGTGCTTTGTCAACAGCCAAATCACATTGTGGCATATCACATCGATCCAGAGATCATTTTGCAAATGACTCCCATGACTGAACATATACACCTGCTATGGTCTGAATGTTTGTGGCCCCCAAAATTCACCTGTTGAAATTCTAATTCCCAATGTGAGGGTATCAGGAGGCGGGTCTTTGGGAGGTAATTAGGTCAAGAAGGCAGAGCCCTCATGAATGAGAGCGGTGTCCTTACAAAAGAGGTCCAACAGAGACCCTTCCCCATCTACATGAGGACTCAGCAAGGAGGAGCCACAAAACAACCCTCACCAGATACCAAACCTGCCTAGCCTTCCTTCTTGGACTTCCCAGCCTTCTGAACTGTAAGAAATACATTTCTGTTGTTTATAAGGTACTGATACCTTACAAATTCCAAGCTTTATCTTGTTTTTGTTGGCATCCATCTCTTCCCAAACATCCTTCTCCTGGGGACGGGGGTGACCCAGAGATCCAGGCAATTTATCTGGTGACACACCAACAGGGATGCCATTTTCTCCATCGCTAAGCTGTTCATCTGGAAATACCTCATCTGTATTTTCCCGAAGCAAGTCTCCTGGGATGGGAGTGGCATTGGCAATTCTACATATGAAGGGAGGAAAAAAAGGCAAGAATCAAAAATTACTATGATACTATCTTACATAATTATATTTCTTCATTTAAATGAAGTTCACATATAATTAAGAGAGTTTTAAAAAAAAAAGCACCTTGAAAACTTAGTTTGGCCGGGCATGGTGGCTCACGCCTGTAATCCCAGCACTTTGGGAGGCTGAGGCGGGCGGATCACTTGAGGCCAGGAGTTCGAGACCAGCCTGGCCAACATGGTGAAACCCTGTCTCTACTAAAAATACAAAAAATAGCTAGGCGTGGTGGCGGGTGCCTGTAATCCCAGCTACTCGGGAGGTTGAGGCAGGAGAATTGCTTGCATCTAGGAGGCGAAGGTTGCAGTAAGCCGAGATTGTGTCACTGCACTCCAGCCTGGATGACAGAGCAAGACTCCAGCTCAAAAAACAAAATGAAAAAAAAAAAAAAAAAAAAAAAAAAAGAAAAAAAAAAGGAAAAGAAAAAAAAAAAAACCTGAGGTCATGCCAATTCTACAAAATAAAACTTTAACATTTTGATCAATTAGAATTTTCAAGCTGATTTTAAAATACAAATTCTAAAACAATAACACACTAATTTGACAATTACTTTATAAGTAAGAAGTATTTCATCTATTTTCAAAGAAGTCTTTGTCAATTAAAACAACATTTTTTTTTTTTTTTTTTGAGACAGAGTTTCACTCTTGTCGCCCAGGCTGGAGTGCGGTGGCATGATCTTGGTTCACTGCAACCTCCACCTCTCGGATTCAAGTGATTCTCTTGCCTCAGCCTCCTGAATAGCTGGAATTACAGGCACCCACCACTATGCCTGGCTATTTTTTGTATTTTTAGTAGAGACAGGGTTTCGCCATGTTGGGTAGGCTGGTCTTGAACTCCTGACCTCAGATGATCCACCCACCTCGGCCTCCCAAAGTGCTGGGATTACAGGCATGAGCTACTGCGCCCGGCCTGTTAGAGAATTTAAAAAAAAATCTAAACAGGAAAATGTTAAGTACTGTTGAACTCCAAATAAAATACAGAGATGAATCTCCAAATTAACATTTCATTTGGGAAGCAAGAACTACAATTTGGGGCACATATATAGACTGAGTGGGTCTCTGGTATATCTGAAGACCAAAGAAGAGGTTGGGGGTTTTATTAGAGAGATGTCACATACTGTTTTGAAAGAAAGCTCATTGGCACTAGAGAAGCTTTTGGGAGCTCGCAGGCTCTGACTGGTGAGTGACAGAGGTATGTAAATTTAGTGTTAGAGTCACAAGAGGCCATTTCAGCAGCTGGGCTTGCGAGAAATCAAATTCTTGGAGCAGGTGCTATATGCCCCAAGTACTTTCTCCCTCTGGCCTCTTGATTGATTTAGTTGAAATATGACAAGAATGACCTAATTTGTATAATCAACTTTCGCAGTGCCATAATGAAATAAACAGGTGTCAGATCAATCAGCTATGCTATTTTTTTTACAGTGTGAAATGTGTATTACTTTTTCACTCGCAGACTTTTTTTTTTAATTTTTGAGACAGAATCATGCTCTGTCTCCCAGACTGGGGTGCAGTGGCATAATCTCGGCTCACTGCAACCTCCACCACTGGGGTCCAAGTGATTCTCCTGCCTTGGCCTCCCAAGTAGCTGGGATTACAGGCATGCACCACCACGCCCAGCTAATTTTTTATATTTTTAGTAGAGATGGGGTTTTGCCATGTTGGCTGGGCAGGTCTTAAACTCCTGGCCTCAAGTGATCCACCCACCTCGGCCTCCCAAAGTGCTGGGATTACAGATGTGAGCCACCGTGCCCAGCCACTTGAAGACTTTTTACTAAGCACCTACTGCATGCAATGCCCTAGCAACACAAACAAGAGGAAGGAAATTCTTGCCCTAGAGGGAAAACTAGACTTCCTGTAATTATACAGTTTATATAGTTCAGCATGAACTGATCTGGGGGTAAAAATAGCAAATATTAACTGGTATTTGTCTATATATTTCTTTCAAAGTAATTCCAGGTCTTATTTACACGGTTGGTCATCTCTTCCTTAGACCCTCCCATGAGAGGCTTTTTTAGTTCACAGTTATCGTTCACCAAGTGAAAAGGCTCCTGCCAGTTCTACAACGCTATGTTCTAGGTTTGTTTTTTTTTTTTTAAACTATTGCTGACTGAACACAATACTTAGTACACAATGAAACCTCCTCTTAGAAGTGACCTGGAATGTCTCAAAGTAGACAAATCAGTCTTCAGTACATTATACTGACTCCTGTAATTACTGTGAGTGGCAACACAGGCATCCTCTCAGTGAGCCACTTTAAGAGTCACAGTTAGATCCTGGCAGTGGTGTCACGAGTACTTCATAGGCTGTGAGAAGACCAGTGATTTTTCAGGGACTTGTTCCACCTGACTTGGTGACCGATGACCTTCACCACTACCTTTGCCTAAATGGGTCAACGCTAGAATGAACCTCTTTATCAACAATTTACAATGATATAATCTAGAAAAGTACTGATAATGGCTCCCAGAAAAAAAACTTATAACCGAGTAGTGTCTGTAGTTCTGACAGTGGAAGCATATTTAAAAGGTAGTTTGGCCTAAAATAGTTCAAATAAACAGATTTATTATAGAGATAATTAAAGATCAGAAATAAATTGGCTACTAATGGATTTTTCAGATATTAGTTCAATATAATTTATTTATTGATGCAAAAGTCACAATGGACACTAACATACATGTACTACATGGTAATCCAAATGTTTATTGAAAGAATTCCCTCTATTCCTGAGGAAAGAGAAAGGGAAATAGATGAATATTTGAACTGAACTCAGTATTCTTCCAAGCCCCTTTTTCCCTTATGTCTAGCCATTATTCTGCTTTTTTTCCAACTACCTCAATTCCTTGGCATTTCCTTCTTTCACACTTCAGGAAACAAACCACGCCTCCATCTCTGAATACACTTCTACTTCTACTTGAATACAATCCTACTTTTTCTCTTATACCTTATGCTTCAATATGATACCACACACTGCAAGGACCTCGTCTATCTCCTCCACACAGCCTCTCTTTTACAGGACTCAGGTTCCTCCCCCACCCGTCCCCTCCCTCTGCATTTATTCTCCACTCCTTACTCCTTCCCTGGTTCTTGTTTCCTTTCTTTTCCTAAACTCTGATCCAAATCTGGAGTATGCGATATAGAAAGAAAGAATTCCTTCCCAGGAAAATTATATCATGTTCAGGAATATGAATGAGACAGTACACATGAGAGTGTTATTAGCACATGGCCCGTGTGTCCAGGCAAGGTGTTATGTAACTGAAGCAGATTAAGGGAATAAGAAAATGTGTGGAAGAACTGAAGAGATATGAGAGAAAATAGTAAGAATGAACATCCTTTTCATATTTCATTCCCCATAATCGAAGGCAAACTAGTGTCTGTGGGCCAAATCTGGCCTGCAGATCAGAGGAAAATCTACGGCATTAAACATTAAACCTATTTTTTTTTAATAGACTTGTTGGAACACAGTCAGTCTCGTTTGTTTACGAGTTGGCCATGGCAGCTTTTGCACTACAACAGCAATGAGAGTAGTGACACAGACAGCATAGCTCACAAATATTCATCTGGCCCTTTACAGATAAAGCTTGCTGGCTCATGATTTAAAGCATCCTCTCACCTTCTCCTAAACTTTCAATCTCCCTCTATGAAGAAATTCAGGGTTCTGTGACATACACTATACATTTTTCTCTTTAACACTGATTCTCCAGGTGTTCTACCATATCATTTGCAAACAGAAAAAAATCAGAGATTGTCAAGCTTTTTCTTGGAGGGTCAGATAGTAATGTGGGCAAGATTCACTGTTGGATGCTACAATTAACAGGCAAAAGTATGACAAGAAACACAGTGCTGACATAGTTGCAAATATCTTCCCACAAGATTATTTCTTACAAAAACAGTTAACTTTATACTAGAAAGAACTGGCCACTGTAACCAAATTATCAACACTAGTATCATCAGTAAAAAGACATACTGACATTATGTACCTCCTTGTTTAATGCCATAGATTTTCCTCTGATCTTTGCTCTAAATTTATCTCATAGATTCTGGTAAGTAGTGTTTACATTATCATTTTTTTCTATAACTTTTAGTTTTTATTTTCCTTTTCACCCAAGAGTACAGTCATGCATCACTTAACAATGGGGATACACTCTAACAAATGCCATTGTTAGGCAATTTCGTCATTAACCAAACGATCACAGTGTACTTAAAAAAAACTGTATTGTATAGCCTATTACATGCCTAGGCTGTACGGTATAGCCTATTGCTCCTAGGTTACAAACCTGTACAGCATGTTACTGTTCTGAATACTGCAGGCAAGCATAACACAATGGTAAGTATTTGGGTATTATAACTTATCTAAACATAGAAAAGGTAGAATAAAACTACAGTATTGTAATTTTAGAGGACCACTGTCATATATGCAGTGCGTCGTTGATGGCAATGTCATTACGCGGCACATGACTGTAGTTTAACAGGTTTTTAAATTTCCAGTAAAAGGGCCTTTGATACTTTAATTTTGCTGGTAATTTCTAGTTTTCTTGCAGTGTGATCAGATAGTGTAATACTTCTACTTTATGGAACTACTTACATGTTTCTTTGTGACCTAATGCCTGATCAATTTTTGTGAATGTTCCAGGGGTACTTGGGCAGGAGGTATAGTCTCTGTCATCAAGGTACAGAGTTCAGAAAACATAAGTAAGATCCACCTTACTATGATCATGTTGTTTAAGTCTTCTATCTTCCTATTCTCTGTTCACTTAATCTGTCTTAAACTGAGAGTGGTGCATTAACATCTCCGATTATGAATGTGTTTTTATGTCGCCTTGAATATCCTGCAGTTGTTGTTTCCTAAAGGTGAGTGTCATGATTCTGATGACTAAATATTAAAAAATTTTGTATCCCACTTGTGAATTGTGGCATTTGGCATTAAAAAGTGCCCTTCCATCTTTTGTAAGTTTTTTTGTTTTGGCTTGAATTCTACATCATCTGCTATTAGGATCATTTCTCTTTTCTATCTTTCTGATATATCTTTGTCCATCTCTTTCTTACTGTTTTTAGGTGTGTGTCTCTTATATACAGCATATGAATATAGCTATATAACCCAAACTGAAAACCTTTTCCTTTTAATAGGTGACTTAAGCCCATGTATATTTATTGCTGTGACTGGTATGTTTGATCTTAAGTCTGCTGTAGTATTTTATTTCCTTAAATTGTATGTATCTGAGCTTTGTAACATGATGTAATAGGATACACATAGACAGTAAAATGGTTATTATAGGGAAACAGATTAACATATCTATCAACTCATACTTTTTTTGTGATAAAGAGCAGCTAAAATCTACTTATTTAACAAAAATCTCTAATACAATTTTATTTTTATTTAAGATATGTCCAAGTCTTCTGAAAATACAATTTTATTAAGGTTATTCTTTATGTTGTCCATTAGATCTCCACACTTGTTCATCCCACATATCTGCTATTTTATATCCTTTGACCTACATCTCCCCATTTCCTTTCCTTCCTCCCTCCTTGAACCCCCTGTGGTAACCACTGTTTCATTCTCAATCTCTGTGCATTTGAGTGCATATATATATAGATAGATAGATGTATGTATATGTGTGTGGATATATATATGTGTGTGTGTATATATATATGTTTTTTTCACGTACAAATGAGATCATGCAACATTTTTCTTTCTGTCTGGCTTATTTCACTAAGCATGTCTTTTAGTTCCATCTATGCTGTGGTAAATGGTAGGATCTTCTTTTTAAAAGCTGAATAAGGTTGGGCGCTGTGGTTCATGCCTGTAATCCCAGCACTTTGGGAGGTTGAGGTAGGTGGATCACCTGAGATCAGGAGTTCCAGACCATCCTAGCCAACATGGTGAAACCCCATCTCTAATAAAAATGCAAAAATTAGCCAGGTGTGGTGACACAGGCCTGTAATCCCAGCTACTCAGGAGGCTGAGGCAGAAGAATCGCTTGAATCCAGGAGGCGGAGGTTGCAGTGAGCAGAGATCGTGTCATTGCACTCCAGCCTAAGCAACAGAGCAAGACTCAGTCTCAAAAAATAAACATAGAAAAATTAAAAAGCTGAGTAATATTCTATTATGTGTGTGTATGTATTTATACATCTATATTCCATTGTGTGTGTGTATATATACAAATATATACAATACACACACACACATACACATAATTTCTTTATCAATTTGTCCATCAATGGGTATTTAGGTTGTTCCTGTATCTCGGCTATTGTAAATAATGCTGCAATGAACACGAGAGTGCAGATATCTTACTTGGTCAACTAATTTTCAACAAGGGCACCAAAAGGACACAATGGGGTCCAATAAATGGGGTTCTTCAACAAACGGTGCCGGAAAAACTAGATTTCCACATGCAAAGGAATTGGACCCCTATTTTACACAATACACAAAAATCAACTAAAAATGTATAAAAGACCTATATGTTAAGACCTGAGACTATAAAACTCCTAGAAGAGAACATAGAGGGAAAGCTTTGTCATAGTATTTTATTATTATGTGTACAGTATCTTGCTACATTTGCTACATTTCTTCCTCTACAAGATGTATCCTTTGTCCAGTTTTTTGTTGTTGTTGTTGTTGTTTTTTGAGTCAAGATCTCGCTCTGTTGCCCAGGGTGGAGTATAGTGGCGCGATCTCAGGTAACTGCAACCTCTGCTTCCTGGGCTCAAGCCATTCTCCAGCTTCAGCCTTTGGAGTAGCTGGGACTACAGGTGCATCCCACCACACCTGGCTAATTTTTGTATTTTTTGTAGAGACAGTGTTTCACCATGTTGCCCAGGCTAGTCTCAAACTCCTGAGCTCAAAGTGATCTGTCCACCTTGGCCTCCCAAAGTACTGGGATTACAGGCATGAACCACTGTGCCTGGCCTGTACTTTAATTTATAAATAATTTTGGGGGAGTATTTCAGGAGGTTCGCCTTTTTGTTCTAATGCTTATCTTTGGATATAAACCTTTTTAAATGCTCTTAGTTCTCTGTGGGTTTTTTTGTTTTTTGTTTTTTTTTGAGACGGAGTCTCATGTTGTTGCCCAGGCTGGAGTGCAGTGGCGCGATCTCGGCTCACTGCAACCTCTGCCTCCTGGGTTTGAGCGATTCTTCTGCCTCAGCCTCCCAAGTAGCTGGGACTACAGGTGTGCGCCATCACGCCCAGCTCATTTCTGTGTTTTTGTTTTGTTTTGTTTTTGTTTTTTGTTTGTCTGTTTTGAGACAGAGTCTCATTCTGTTACCCAGGCTGGAGTGCAATGGTGCGATCTCAGCTCACTGCATGCTCCACCTCCCGGGTTCACGCCATTCTCCCGCCTCAGCCTACTGAGCAGCTGGGACTACAGGCACCCGCCACCATGCCCGGTTAATTTCGTTTTTTTATTTTTAGTAGAGAGGGTTTCACCATGTTAGCCAGGATGGTCTCAATCTCCTGACCTCATGATCCACCCGCCTCGGCCTCCCAAAGTGCTGGGATTACAGTCATGAGCCACCGCGCCCAACTAATTTTTGTATTTTTTAGTAGAGACGGGGTTTCACGACATTGGACAGGCTGGTCTCGAACTCCTAACCTTGTGACTCACCCGCCTCAGCCTCCCAAAGTGCTGGGATTACAAGTGTGAGCCACCACACCCAGCCAGTTCTCTGTTTTTAAATTTAATCTTCTGCTATTTGGTTTCTCAGTTTTAACTGGTATTGTTTTGTTTTTCTTCTTCAGGCACTCCAACAACCTGACAGTTATTTCTTCTCTGCCTTCAGTTTGCACTACCTTCTCTCTAACTCTTTTGAGTTGTTTCTTTATCTCACTTTCATTCTCTCCGGGTTTTTTCCTTGTCCTTATTCAATGACTTCTATTAAATTTTCACTTAAGTCTATTCTCCTTTGTGCACTTTGTAACATATTCTTCAATTCTGAGATAATTTTGTCTTTTCCTTCTATTTCTTTCCTGAGTTCAATCAATTCTGATTTCCTTTCTTCCTCTCCCAATAAGGTCTGAACCTCAGCCCTTGAGTAGGGGTGGGACAGCTCTTGCTTGGAGGTTTAATCTCAGTCCTAGGCATCGTGGCTGGACCTTGTATCTGCTATTCCTGTATCTGTATTCTGTACATTTATCTTTATTTCTTATTAATCAATTCCATGTTATTCCAATTTCCTATTATTGACTATAGTTAACCACATCTTACGTAGGCTGGGCACGGTGGCACATGCCTGTGATCCCAGCACTTTGGGAGGCCGAGGCAAGTGGATCACCTGAGGTCAGCAGTTTGAGGCCAGCCTGCCCAACGTGGTGAAACCTCGTCTCTACTAAACAAACAAAAATGAGTGTGGTGGCACACCCCTGTAATTCCAGCTACTTGGAAGGCTGAGGCAGGAGAATGGCTTGAACTCGAGAGGTGGAGGTGGCAGTGAGCCTAGATTGCGCCATTGCACTCCAGCCTGGGTGACTGAGTGAGATTCTGTCGCAAAAAAACAAACCAACAAACAAAAATACTCACATATATTTCAAAATATCTAGAAGGTTTGAAAAGTTCCCAACACAAAGAAATGATAAATGTTTGAGGTAATGGATATCCTAATGACCCTGATTTGATCACAACACATTGCATGTGTGTATTAAAATATTCCATGTATCCCATATATATGTACAATTATTGTGTATCAATAAAAATTTTAAATAATTCTTTAATTTTTTTCCTATTCAAATTACTGTGTAGTTTCTGTCTCCTGACTGGACACAAACTGATACATCTTTTTTCCTCCACCACTCCACTAACGAAGCACACTTCTCCCTTTATTTTCTTTCGCATTATGCATACTTTTACTTCCCTGAAACTCATCATCTGATCTATCAGGACACTCTTTAGTATTTTCCTTATTAGCATGGGTGTAGTCTTTCTAGCACTGGTTTTATGTATTTATTTTTGGATCGAAAGACCCCTGGAGTAGGCATTGGTTTTAGATCAACCTTACATCCCATTGCCAATTTCCGTCTTCCCCACAGTTTTTCTTGATCTGTCTTTATAAAGTCTTCTGGCAGGGGTAGGTGAGGCAAGAGCATGAAAGATAATGCACTAGGATTTGTGGTCTCATATTTTCCTTTTTATTTACAGTTATTTTGAAGCTTGGACATCTTTTACAAGTTATGCTGAGGACATGGTTTTTCTGCGTAGCTGTAGTTTTCTTTCTTTGCTGTTCTGTGTTATTTTGGAGGAAACATTGGAAGATGGGAACATAAACTGCCTTCATTGTCTTTAGGTCCCTGATGTGCTATCACCTGAATTTTTGCAAGTTTGAGACTTATTTCTTTTTTTTTTTTTTTTTTTTTTTTTTTGAGACGGAGTCTCGCTCTGTCGCCCAGGCTGGAGTGCAGTGGCCAGATCTCAGCTCACTTCAAGCTCCGCCTCCCGGGTTCACGCCATTCTTCTCCCTCAGCCTCCCGAGTAGCTGGGACTACAGGCGCCTGCCACCTCGCCCGGCTAGTTTTTTGTATTTTTTAGTAGAGACGGGGTTTCACCAGGTTAGCCAGGATGGTCTCGATCTCCTGACCTCGTGATCCGCCCGTCTCGGCCTCCCAAAGTGCTGGGATTACAGGCTTGAGCCACCGCGCCCGGCTTATTTCTAACAACAATCAAAGGGGAAGGACAAAAACACTAGAACAAAATTTCTGGACTGGCTCCAGCTCTGCCACTAATATTTACCTAAAGTTGGATTTACTTCAGTGTTAGAATTATTTCCTCACTTGTAAGATAGGGTGGCTGGACTAGGACAGTGGATCCCAAACTCTGATAAGCATGAGAAGTATTTGATGCATATGGACTTCTGTGCCCCACCTCTAGGCATTCTGATTCAACAGGTCTGGGGCAGGTCCCAGGAACAGGTGTTTTTAAAAAACATCTGCTTAGACAAGATAGTCAGTGATACTATTCAGTTATGTGAGTCTATGAAAACTCTTCTGATGATTCAACAAGTTCTAGAGATCCCATCTTTCAGTATAAAAATCAGAGCTGGACACAAGGGTGCATGTCTGTAGTCTAGAGAAGTTGAGGAAGGAGGATTGCTTCAGCCCGGGAATTTGAGGCCATAGTGCACTATGACTGTGTCTACAAATAGCCACTGCACTCCAGCCTGGGTGACATAGCCAGACTCCATCTCTTAAAAAAAAAAAAAATCAGGCCGGTGCAGTGGTTCACGCCTATAATCCCAGCACTTTGGAAGGATGAGGCAGGCAGATCACTTGAGGTCAGGAGTTTCAGACCAGCCTGATCAGCATAGTGAAACCCTGTTTCTACTAAAAATACAAAATTAGCCAGGCGTGGTGGCAAAGGCCTGTAGTCCCAGCTACTTGGGAGGCTGAGGTAGAAGAATCACTTGAACCTGGGAGGCGGAGGTTGCAGTGAGCCGAGATCACGCCATTGCACTCCAGCCTGGGCAACAAGAATGAAACTCCATGTTAAAAAAAAAAAAAAAAAAAAAAATCAAAGCAATGGATTAGTGGTATAATATCCCAATTAACTTAAATTGTATGACAATTTGTCCCTGTTCACTTTCTTTTCCCCAGAGAAGGGTCCCACTCTGTTGCATAGGCTAGAGTGTAGTGGCACAACCATAGCTCACTGCAGCCTCTAACTCCCGGGCTCAAGTGATCCTTCTGCCTCAGCATTTCAAGTATTTACTATTTTTTGTTTGTTTGTTTTGACCAAAAGGTTTGAAACAACCAAAGCAGGTAAAAAAATTAGAAAAAAAAAAAAAGACAAAATAAAAGATAAAAGGAAACTATTTAATACATGTAGAGGAAAAAACATTAACAATAAAAAACTAAGATCACGGAAACAGATCATAACCTTTTCTTAATACATTATGAAAGTTGTTAAATCACTTTAGGAAGAACATGCTATATACTTTGTTCCCACTAAACTTTGGCACAGTATAGATATAATTGTGGCACATTCTTTTCAGGGTTCCATATATTATTTGGAAATACAACTAATGCTGGTCCTCATTTTGAAGAAAACCCATTATAAATTTGACATCAACAAGTCACATAAGCTCTAAGCTCCCATTTCACCATATAATCTATTAGTACTATCTAAAGCAAGTAATTCCAAAGGCGTACATAAGAGCAATGTTAATTCGAGGAGATCCATAGGCTTTCCCTGATGTCTTAGCATTTGGTCATCTGAGGGAATCCGGATGAAATAAATTTTTGCAAATATAATGCATTCAGGAAAGACACCACCAAATGATCTGTTTAGGACATACCCGATTGCAGCAGGGGTCAAGCGAGTGTGCAACTGAGGGGTGGTAGAAGTAGTGGTGGTTGTTAGGGAGCCATCATTTCCAGTCTTCTCCCAGTCAAATGGGTCACTCTCAATTACTCCAAAAGTCTTGATGCTATTGTCAAACACGGATGTAAGAAGCTAAACCACAAAGAAGAAAACTAGAGTAAGTGAACAGTAAACAGTCGCTTTATTCTATGAGAAAGCACACCAGACTCACAAAATGATTTTGTAATGTGATTTTCTTTAAAAACTGATGGTTCAAATTGAGAAATTTGAATAGGAACTATATGTGGATGATGATACTGAATTAATGTTGATTTTTCTCAGTTGTGTAGAATGTTTCTGTTTTTGAGAGATACATAATGAAGCAACATATCTATAACCTACTCTCAGATGGTTTGGCTAAAGGATATGTGTTGTTTATAAGTGTCTATGTTAGTGTACATTCAGTTGAGCCATCTATTTTATCATTTATTTGTCAAAACAAAACAAGGACATTTTTATATGTTTCAACCTAAAAAAGTAGCCAGCGTTAACAGGTGATGTGTCTAGGTAAGGGGAGTATAGAAGTTCATTGTGCTTTCCTCCATTTTTTTTTTGTAGGTTTAAAAAATTCTTAAAATGTGTGTGTGCATGTTTGTGTGTCTCCATATACAAACTACCAAAACATTGCTTGATTTATATTGTTAGTTTGATATATATTCTGTATAATTTCATTTTTTGTCTTTCAATTCCTAAAGTTTGAGGTGTTCTTGAGAAGGATTTCATAAAAGACCTTTATTGTTTCTGTTGGTAGGCACCATTTCCAATTTTACGATTATAGCTTCATTCTCTCCTCATCATTTCTGGAACTGTTAGTATCCTATCCTCTGAGATTCATCTTGTGCATTTCCTACCCAGACCTGAAATCAGCACTGCTTTGGAGGATTTTACACAGGTCTGATTTAGGTTTTAAAAATATTACTCCACCAGCCTGGCGTACATGGTGAAACCCTGTCTCTATTAAAAACACAAAAATTAGCTGGGTGTGGTAGTGCACGCCTGTAATCCCAGCTACTCAGGAGGCTGAGGCATGAGAATTACTTGAACCTGGGAGGCAGAGGTTGCAGTGAGCCGAGATCGTGCCAGTGCACTCCAGCCTGAGTGACGGAATGAGAACCTTTCTCAAGGGAAAAAAAAAAAAAAAAGATTACTTCAGCTATTGAGTGGTCAATAGATGCCATAAACAGGGATGGGAATGAGGGTACTTGGAAAAGATGACCAGTTAAGAGATTACTGTCAGCTAAACCAGCATGGTAACAGTAAAGGTGATAAGAACTGGACATAGATTTCTGTCCTGAGTCACTGGGTCAATGCAGTGACATGGAAAGCAGTGAGTTTAGGGAGGAATAGGAAATGCAGATATAAATTTGGGTGTCATCAGCATATAGATATCAAGAGATACCAGCCTATGGGTCCTATTTTTGTTTCTGTAAATCACCTACATTACAACTTAGACTTCTCCAAATGTCAGAGGTAGAGGGCTGTAGAAAACACAAAGGAGGAAATAAAGATGGACTGGAACCTAGGATATGGGAATTGAAGTGCCAGACCTCTGACCCTCTCTCCTAACTCTGAAACCAAGGTTCTCACTGGCTCTCGCAGAGTGAGATGCATGCTTCCTGGAAGGTGGAATCCCCATCCAGGGGAGCCTTGCTATATGAGCACTTAGACTGCCACTGCTAAATTCTCTGTCTATACTGTGCTGCAACAGAAATGATCCTAAATGGTTTTTATGTCAGATGTCCTTCTATCATGGAATTATTTTCTTTCATCTATCATAGTATTGTGTGTCTTACAATATGTATTCTATGGCACTGGACCTCAAATTAGAAACAGTTTGTTACTATGATGGTGATATTAGACACCAGCAGCAGGAGACAGAAAGACGGCGAACACAGAGCAAAAGAAACAGGAGAGCTCAAAGCACTGAGGCACTTAAAGGCACCCTAGTGGGAACAAATGGTTAGACTGGGCAGAGCTCTGCAGATATTTTAGAGAAAAACATTTCTAATCTAGCAAAATAATTTTCTAATTCTGGAGCAGGGTGGCGCTAAATCCTAACCTTCCTCAGACTGGAATAGTAGAAACAGGACAAGTCAAGGACTTACTTTTCTGGTAACTGAATGTGTTACATCATCTTTGGCTATGATAAATAATAAAAACAAAAAACTCTAATTCAGTTAGTCAAATAGATTATAGAATAAAAATTACCTTGTAAGTCATCCATATAGTATATACAGTATATGTAGTGTGTGAATATATGTCTGTGTGTATATATATATGTGTGTGTTTTGAATAGCCCTCATTCTTTTTTTACTTTTTATTATTTTTATTTTATTTTATTTTATTTGAGACGGAGTCTCACTTTCTTGCCCAGGCTGGAGTGCAGTGGTGCGATCTCCGCTCACTGCAACCTTCGCCTCCCGGGTTCAAGCGATTCTCCTGCCTCAGCCTCCTGAGTAGCTGGGACTACAGGCGCATGCCACCACGCCTGGCTAAATTTTGTATCTTTAGCAGAGATGGGGTTTCACCATGTTGGCCAGGATGGTCTGAAACTCCTGACCTCAGGTGATCCGCCCACCTTGGCCTCCCTAAGTGCTGGGATTACAGGTGTGAGACACCATGCCCGGCCTCTCCTTCTTTTTTATATCCCAATATCATTGGGGAACAAAGCACTTTCCCATCAGAACAGGGACTCACTGTGGCAGTAATTCTCAAACTGGAAAGGGAGAAGGGAAAAATCTGAAAAAAATCTTCCAAATGATTCCAATGCTTCCCTCTAAAAGGCATGTCCCATATCTCTTCATTGATAATCTCTGAAAATCTAGTATACATCTGACTCCTTCTTTTACTTAATAATATATTCTTAGAAAATACAAATTCATCTACATTTAGAGTGTAAGTTTCTCAAACTAGGGTAACAGGTACCCCCAGGGGATGCAGCCATATGCCAGAGAGAATTTAAAGAGATTTGACAATGTGGCTCAGGTTCCTGGAGTATTTTACACAGAGGTATGACATTTATTACAATATTTTATAATACCATGAACACAAAGAAGTTGGAAAGCAAAATTTAAATGAACCTTTAAGATAAACCAGGAGAATACAAAGAAATTTTGGACTTATGGTTGACACTGTAAGGCTATTCCCAGACTTCTTGAGAAATACGCTTATACTTGGCTGCCAGAGGAGTAACTGATGAAATAGTGTGAGAAACACCAGAAGCAATCATCTTCGGGAAAGTGAATCTTCTGTAAATGGATGTAGGGAAGGGAGGCAGTTAAGTGAAGGGGAAGTTGTGTGAAGAGGAGGAAAAGAGGAGGGAGAACTTGAAGAAGGTAATGAACAGGCAAAAATGCTATACAGATTGAGCATCCCAAATCTGAACATCAAAAATCCGAAATATTCCAAAACACAACTTTGGGTACTGACGTGATGCTCAAATGAAACGCTCACTGGGGCATTGTGGATTTTGGATTTGTGTTGCTCCACCAATATAATGCAAAATAATACAAAATCCTAAAAAATCTGAAATCCAAAACACTTCAAATAAGGGATATTCAACCCTGTATTACTTTTTGTTTGTTTGTTTGTTTTTGAGACTTCCTGTTGCCCAGGCTGGAGTGCAGTGGTGCAATCTCTGCTCACTGCAACCTCTGCCTCCTGGATTCAAGAGATTCTCCTGCCTCACTTCCCAAGTAGCTGGGACTACAGACACATGCCACCACACCCAGCTAATTTTTTTTTTTTGTATTTTTGGTAGAGATGGGGCTTTGCCATGTTAGCCAGGCTGGTCTTGAACTCCTGACCTCAAGTGATCCTCCTGTCTCGGCCTCCCAAAGTACTGGGATTACAGGCGTGAGCCAATGCGCCCAGTCCTGCATTACTTTTTATTTGGCCACTGTGTGGATTATTTGTGTCAATCCCTCTTCTACTTGCACTTATGAATAAGAAGCAGTCCATTTAAAATTTGATGGGATATTCAATACAATGATTTTTCAAAAGCAAATTATTCAAGATACAAAGTAATGAAAATCAATTACAGCCTAGGCAACATGGTGAAACCCTGTCTCTAAAAAAAATACAAGAAATTAGCCAGGTGTGGTGGTGTACACTTCTGGTCTCAGCTACTTGGGAAGCTGAGGTGGATTACTTGAGCCCGGGTAGGCAGAGTTTGGAGTGAGCTGAGATCACGCCACTGCACTCCAGCCTGGGTGACAGAGACCCTGTCTCAAAATAAATAAATAAACAATAAAAGTCAATTACTATGTCAGGATAATGAGATTCTGAGTAATGTGAATTTACTGTTTTTCTATAATTCTAAAACTTTTATAATGACCACGTATTAACTTTAAATAACTAGAAAAAATCAACAAAAATATATTATTCTAAAATAAATCGACTATATACCTATACGCAGCCTACAGAGATGCTTGGTGCCAGCTCCTACTACCTGAAATACCCTTACTCTTTATGGCAGTCAGTCATCTGACATACACACAATGCCTTAGTGAAGCACTCCTCTTATCCTTAGCACAAAGTGCAATCAATAGCTGTATTATATTTACCGCCATGTGAAACCCCAGTTTGCCCTTTCAAAGAGAGTGTAGACCAAGTCCAGCTTTTGCAAAACCAAGAATTATGTGTAAGGTGATATTAAGAACTCACTAACAATCCTTATTCCTGAATTCTCAGTTAATAAATTGTAAATTAGTGGATCAATAAAGCACTTAAGCAGAGGAGCACAATGGCAATGTTGACTTGGCTGATTCAAAGGCAGATTATTTACTACAAAAGAAATTTGCCCTACTTCAGTGACAAGTAGATGCAATAGCAGGAAAGAAATGCACATATTCTTTTTTCTTTTTTTTTTTTGGCAGAGCTACCTGAGGTTTTATTTGGACCAAAAAAAAAAAAAAAAAGCAACTGAATTGTTTTGTAGCTGGAGGCATGGGCAAGCGGGGTCACCAGGTAGTAAACTCCCACACGGATGGCTGAGGGCTAGGGCGGAGCCTCAGGCGGGTCTCCCATTCCCCGTGTTAACCTGCACAGTGGCCTCCCTCCTGGGGCTCTGCGGCAGCCGCAGGAGGGGCAGCCTAGGAGGAGCTGCCACAACTGTTCACTGGGGCAGGACGTTGGAGGACTCAGACACCAGCTTCCCATCACGGGTTTCGTTCTTCACAACCACGACCCTGAAGGAGCTGATGCGGCTGAAAGAGCTGGAGCCCACGCCACAGACAAAGCTGGAGCCCAGGCTGTAGCTGAGGCCGGGGCTTGTGAGGCCCCCATAGGCCAAGCTCTGACCACCTACATAGCTGCTGGTGATCTTCACATGAATACTCATGTTCTGCATCTCAGACTCCAGTCGGCTCTCCTCGCCCTCCGGCAGCTTCCTGTAGGTGGCGATCTCAACGTCCAGGGCCAGCTTGACGTTCATCAGCTCCTGGTACACAAGCAGCTGCTGTGCCACGTCCTGCTTGGCCTGCTGCAGGGCGGCCTCCAGCTCAGACAGCTTGGCATTGGCATTCTTAACGGCCAGCTCCCCCAGGCTGCTCGGCATCTGTGATGGTGGCCTCCAGGGAAGTCCTCTGGCCTTTGAGACCCTCAGTCTTAGCCTGGAGCCCACTGATGTTCCAGTTTATCTCAGAGATCTCAGTCTATGTATGCTGCAGGTCATCCCCATGCTTCCCAGCCAGCGTCTGCAGCTCCTTATACTTGATCTGGTACAGGCTCTCAGCCTCAGTCCAGCTGCGGTTGGCAATCTCCTCGTACTGTGCCTTGACCTCCGTGATGATGCTGTCCATGTCCAGGAAGCAGCTGTTGTAAATGGACAGCACCACAGACGTGTCCAAGACCTGGGACTGCAGCTCCCAATCTCCTCTTCACACAGCTGCCTGAGGAAGCTGATCTTGTCAGTCAGCCCTTCCTGGGAGACTCCAACTCCACCTTGTTCATGTAAGCTTCATCCACAGCCTTCTCGATGAGGACAAATTCATTCTCCATCTCTGTACGCTTATTGATCTCATCCTCATACTTGTTCTTGAAGTCCTCCACCAGCCCTTGCATGTTGCCAAGCTCCGCCTCCAGCTTCAGCTTCTCCTGGCCCAGAGTCTCCAGCTGTCGCCTAAGGTTGTTGATGTAGCTCTCAAACATGTCATTCATGTTGCTCCGAGCCATCTTCTGCTGCTGCAGGAGGCTCCACTTGGTCTCCAGCATCTTGTTCTGCTGCTCCAGGAACTGCACCTTGTCTATGAAGGAGGCAAACTTGTTGAGGCTCTTGATCTGCTCCTTCTCTTGGGAGTACACGGCCTGGATGTTGGGGTTCATCTCCAGGTTAAGGGGGCTCAGCAGGCTCTGGTTGACAGTGACGGCGGTGATGCCTCCCATACCACTGGCCCTGCCACAGCCTCCACCCAGGCCACTCCAGAAGCTGCTGCTGCCCACTCGGGAGAAGCTCGAGGAGCTGATGCAGGCACCGGGCCCACTCATGTAGGAGAGGCTGCTGAAGGCCTGGGGGCCAGAGGTAGACACCCTGTAGGACTTCTGGGTCACCCTGATGGACATGGTGGAGGCAGGAGTGGGGGCAGGTGGGCCAAACCAGACAGAGATCCCAGACGGAGTGGACTGCACACATTCTTTACTTCTGTGCTCTTCTTGGGGATTTTAGCAACATTGGTAAAGAAAAAAATTTAATTGCACCCATCCTCTAGCAAACTAAGCCAGCAAAATAATAATAATAATAATAATAATAATAATAATAGGCCGGGCGCGGTGGCTCAAGCCTGTAATCCCAGCACTTTGGGAGGCCGAGACGGGCGGATCACGAGGTCAGGAGATCGAGACCATCCTGGCTAACACGGTGAAACCCCGTCTCTACTAAAAATACAAAAAACTTA